>NC_137682.1:5539035-5541535 GCF_963989245.1 Nansenia antarctica | reverse complement strand
GAGCGACTGACTGGGCAGTGGAAGCCCACCGATTTCTGATGAGAGAGAGAGAGAGAGAGAGAGAGAGATCCTCCTTGATGAGGTGTGTGCGTGTGGGGATGGATGGATGGATGGATAGAGAGAGAGAGAGAGAGAATGTGAGTGGTTGGTTTTGTGCCTGTATAGGTGTTCCAAATGGGCATGCATTGTGGGTGTGTGGGTGTCTTTAACCTCATTCACACATAAGAGCTTTCCCATTAAATTCCATGGAATTAACCATGTATGGACGGTGAAAATCACTGGCGGTAATCCCATGTAATTTACAGGGAACTACTATGCGTGTAAAGGGCTTTAAATGCATCCTCCGGTGTCTCTCTCCCCTCTCCCAAGCAGCCTTCTGTACCCCTCCTCACCGAGTCCATCTCAGGCAGGGTAGCAGTGATGGAGCCTGCCCCTCTAAGGAAGAAACTGGGCTCCTTGCGTCAGGAGAACGCCTCGCTGGTCCTCGAGAAAACACAGCTGATCAGTGATTTGGAGGCAGCCCAGTATGAGCTGGCCGGCTCCAACACCAAGGTACTTTAGTCAGCCATGTCTCCTGTTCCCTAGCAACGTACGGTACATCTTTGTATCACTTTTTATGCTGCGGGTTTGCAGTACATACTATAATTGTTTTATGTAAATATCATGTGACTGATGAATGACGGAAAATACTCTTAACAAGGTTGGCAGAGCTATTGTGTGTATGCTGTAGAAGTTTCTGGTCCTCTTGCGCAGAGTTGGTTTGTTAGCCTAGTAGTGCATTAATGCTAATGCTATCCGGCGGGTCTTTGCTCTCTTCTCAGATCCGCCTCCTAGGCACCACAGTAGGGGCCAAAACCTCCAGTGTGACTGTCATGAGGGAGCAGATCCTGGGCTTGGAAGCTGAGCTGGAGGCTCAAGCCAAAGAGCTTCGGTAACCAAGCATCTCCTCATTTCCCGAGTACTCGATTAAGCTACTAGTGCTGCTCACACGCCCTATCAATATAAGGTCCTATGTTGGCTGATAAAACAAAGCATTTAGTAAGAATGTGTTTCACACTTCAGTCCAGTGTGTTTATAAAATAAGACTATGTTATGCTATTGTGGTTAAGCACACTTGGTGTGATGAGTAACCTTGCATGAGTCCTGAAGATTTGCTTTAGTTCCCATGACAAATGCCTTGGCTGTAGCACAATGTACCTACTAACACAGTCCTGGGCAGCTAATGACCTCAGGTTTGAACCCGGTCAGTCATACTGTTTGTTGGTGTTTCAGGGCGACAGAGCTGAAGGTGGAGCAGGGCCAGCAGGCGGCTTCCCTGAGTGATGGAGAGGTGGCCCAGCTGAGAGAGGAACTGAGTGCACTCAGAACAGAGCTCACTGACAGAACCAGACAGGGCAAACGGTAAGACACTTACAGACAGACTTAAGACAGACTTAAGACACTCACATCATTTTATGGAGGAGTTAGTGCCATTGATACTACTGTGAGGTTCAAAAAGTTCCTAATGTCTTCTTGATATAAACCTCCAGGACAGGTATGGCCAATGTTTTTTTTTTAATGGGACTTATAAGTGGGTGCAGCTTGCAAGATTTCGGATTGGAAAAAATATGAACAATTTCGTCAGTGTTTCCCTTAGGGGTCGGGTCCCCCTCATACATTTTTGATACCCTTGCCTAAACCATTTGTCCTCTTCTCTGACACCTATTGGTCATTCTTGGTCACAACCTTTATACACTAGTCGAAAAGACTGCAAATCATGATAGGTTAAGTACTGAACTGCTTTGTTTCATACAGAGCGGAGCTGCAAAGGAATCAAGCCCTTCACAACGCAGAGACGCTCACAGACGCTTTCAAAGACTACAAGGCTAATGTTTCTATCAAGCTGAAGAAGGTATCTTCTCATTCAAGCTCAACTCCATTCAACAGACTAATGACAAAGGTTGTGAGAAGTGACCACGGCCAAAACTTTTGACCAAATTTGCGTGATTGATTGTGTTTTGCAGGTGATGGAGAGTGAGAGTAAACTGAAGGAGAGTCTCATTGAGTGTGACAGGGAGAGAGAGGAGCTGGAGAGCAAGTGCACCGTTCTGGGGAGAGAGAGAGCTGAGCAGAGCCAAAGTATCAGGTAGGTGTTTTGCGCTCTTGTGTATGTGGATCCACATAAGATCCTCATAGAGCTCGTCATGGTCTGATAATGAAGCATTGTTCTTTTTTTATTTGATGACTTGTTTGATCGATTGATAGCGTGAAACTTAAGTCGTGAACGAATCGCGAGCGTCGATGCTTTTCTATGATACTACTGATGACGTTGTATCAGGGTCTTGAAGGGATCATATCCCATTTCATAAGGGAAGATTTTCAACCACTACCCCTTGTGACTCTCTTACGAGGGGCAAGCCGCGAAAGCAAGTGGCACTCCAAAATGAGGAGTAGGGGTAAAAAGGGGCCTTTAGTCTAGCATAAATCCCCCCATTTAAAAACTTCCCATTAAACTCTCCCC
>NC_137682.1:5499035-5534035 GCF_963989245.1 Nansenia antarctica | reverse complement strand
TATATCAAAGATATGTGTGTGTCAAATAACTTAATAGTGACATGTGTCATTGACACAAAAACCTGCGAACAGTTAGTCTAACATGGCGATATGACGTTTTGCATTCAGCTGTGTTTGTGTGACTGTGTGTCAGGTGAGGCAGCTGGAGACATCTCTGTCCTCCTGCAGAGATGAACTGACCTCCTACCTGCAGCAGATGGAGGAAGCCAAGCAGCAGTATGAGAGACAGCTGGAGGTGAAGAGCAGAGAGGTAATAATTAATAATAATAATTCATTACATTTATATAGCGCTTTTCCGAGGCACAAAGACGCCGACAATAAGGGAGAAACGGAAAACACAGAAACAACAAGCAACAGATAACATGGGCACATAAAACACAGAGTTAGCGAACGGGGGGGGGGGGTGGCAGTGTTAGGGGAGATGGGTAGGGGTAGGGGAGGCTGTATGCATGTCAGAGGGGGGGGGGGGGTAGGGGAGGCTGTAAGCGTGGGAGAACAGGTAGGTTTTGAGGTGGGATTTAAAAGTGAGGAGTGAGGGTGAGTCTCTGAGTGGTTGAGGTAGGCCTGATGACGTACTTTCATTCCTGCTCCCGTGTCTGAGGAGTATAGCAGGGTTCCCGCGCTGGTCTTAAAAAGCCTTCAAGTCTAAAATCCAGCAATTCAGCTTCTAAGGCCTAAAAATGTCCCACATTTCAGTTATTCGGACAAAAAATGAGGTGCTAGGTCTTAAGAATGAGATCCAGCGAACAGGTCTAAAATCATATTCTATGAGGTCTTAAAAAAAAGGTCCAAAAAGGTATTAAATTTGACTTGTTGAAAATTGTAGGAATCCTGAGTATAGGAGCAGTGCCCTATCCTGTAATAATATGAGCCCTGGTCTTTTACAGTGTGTGTGCTGTGGGAATCCTGCATGATGTTCTGAGCATGACCTCTGACCCCCTCCTCAGGTGTGCTCTCTGCAGGGGGAGATGCGCAGCGCCACGTTGGTCTACCAGAGCTCCAGTGAACAGAGCCTGCAGCTGCAGTACTCCCTGCAGCAGCAGCAGAGCATGCTGCAGGAGAGCAGCGCCCGCGTGGCGGAGCTGGAGGAGAGCCAGATCCAGCTGGAGGGACAGGTAGTGTAACACAAGCCTGCTGCAGAGACATTGAGTAGAGATGGAAGGTAAACAATAGGTGTGTTTCCATAAAACATTCTGATTGGCATTCCGAGGTGATTCGCGATCAGTTTGAGATGATTGGCGATGAGAAATTGGATGGAAACGATGGCTTGATTCGCATCAACTCGATGCGAATCACCTCTGAGTCGATACGCTCTGACACATTTTCATCAGTCATGAGTGGAAGTTGATTTACCGGTACATAAAAAGTAGAGCTTTGTTTGTGGAATGGTAAATGGACTGCACTTATATAGCGCCTTTATCCAAAGCGCTTTACAACGGCCTCTCATTCACCCATTCACACACGCATTCACACACCAACGGCGGCAAGCTACCATGCAAGGCGCCGGCCGGCCCCGCTCACTGGGAGCAATTTGGGGTTCAGTGTCTTGCCCAAGGACACCTCGACATGTGGCCAGCCGGGGCTCGAACCGCCGATCTGCCAGCCTTGCGATCATTAGACGGCGGCTCTACCTCCTGAGACACAGCCGTGACTGAGCAGCATCAGGGGTGCAGCACCAAGGTGTGAAGCTGCTAAATCGGAATCTGGATATCTGTGTTCTGAGTCATTTGACGTCGTGTGTCCCAGGTATCGCGGTTGGAGCAGGAGTTGGAACAGGCGCGGTCGTCCCTGGATGAGGAGTCGAAGAGGAGAGAGGAGGCGGCACAGGAGATCAGTCAGGAGGTGCAGGAGAAAAGGAGACAAGCGGAACAGCTCTCCGGCTCCGTTATGTAAGAGTCCTTATTATGTAAACTCAAATGACCTATTGAATATTATATCCAGAATCCATGAAAGGTTTTACTTTTTTGAGGTTAAATATTTGGAGACTCACTGCTCTTGCCCAGTAGCAGAGAAATGCCATCGCACCAGAGACTGAGACAGTCACATGACCAGGGCTTGTTCTGTTCTGTTTCCCCTCTCATTTACATTTTTACATTTTTGGCATTTAGCAGACGCCTTATTCCAAAGCGACTTACAATCAATACATTTGAATACTAAGCAAGTGAATCATCAATCCACCAGTCGTAGCAGGAAGAGTAATCCAGCTCAGGCCCGGGGCCACTGATAGAAGGAAAAACCTTCTTCTATCATCTTCTTCTAACCCTTTTTTTTTTTTTGACACTGGAGAAACAGAGAAACAGTACAAGGGGGGCAATAGAAGTTTTTAGGGACACAGTAGAGGGGAAAAGCGGGTGTCCTCAGGAGACGCAGTGCTGAGGACACTGAGTCCCCTCTCCCCTCCCTTTACCTCCACTCCCCACCCCTTGGCAGTGGATGTAGCCTACTGTATATATTCAGAGCTCTGCTCTCAAAAGCAGTCTTCTTGGGGAGAGTGGACGGTAGGGACTAGATTGCTTGGCAACACACTCTCTTCTCTGGAGTGTGCTTACTACTGGAACAGATCAAGGACCCTAGTTGAAGGTGCACCTGGTCAAGGGTCATTAAGGAAAGTACTTTCAGGAGGCGTTTCTTCTAAGATGAGCGTAGCTTATTAGCCTGAATTGGCACAATTTCTTTCCAACAGCGGCACTACACTCGCTGAGAGGTCGAATGCGAGAACTTCAATGGGGGGCTGTGTGCACAGTTAGGTGGGGTAGAGATGGAGGGTGTGCGTATACACATGAGATTCAGCATGTCTGCGTGCATTTCTGTGTGTACATACCTGTTAACATAGGTTTTTGGGAGTAGTGGTGGTCTAGTGGATAGTGAGTTGGACTTGTGATTGGAAGGTCGTGAGTTCAAATCCCGCCTGAAACCACACCGCTACTAGTGTGCCCTTGAGTAAGGCACTTAGCCCTCAGTTAGCCCTCAGTTACTCCAGAGGGAATGTCCCTGTCATTTCGTAATTGTAAGTCGCTTTGGATTAAAAGCGTCTGCTAAATGTCAAAATCATTTAATTATTATTTTGTTTTTCTCTGTCTGTGTATCGCAGGCAGCTGACGTCGGAGATGGCCAAGTGTCGCGTGGAGATGTCCTCCATGGAGCAGCAGCTGCAGCGTCTGGAGAGAGATGGCAGCTCCAAAACCTCCCAGCTCAGGCACCTGGAGGAGATGTTACAGCAGACCCAGGGCCTGCTGGAGAAGAAGCAGGAGATGGGTAGGACTCGGATGGTGTAACAGCCTCTAAATCCCTAAACCTTCATCTAACCCCAACACTAATTCCAGTACATTTCTTTAATCGCTTGGAATTCTAATAGAACTTGCGTTGACGACTAGTTATAGTTAGCCGGGGTAAGACCACAACTTATTGCTCTCATAGAAATATATCTCTCTGTGCCCCGCGGTGGTGTAGCGGTCTACGCACTGGCCACTAGTGCATGCTGCCCACCGGGGCCGGGGTTCGTATCCCGGCTCGCCAGATCCAGATATGGCCGAGGCACACGGGAAGCGGCATATTGGCCGGCCGCTTCCGAGGGCGGTATAGGAGTATTTCTGGACTAGGATCCGTCGCGCAACACCGCCCCCTGGGCGCCGGAATAACGGTACTGGGCTCGAGGAGCCAGTCAGCCTAGTCTGCCTGGCGGCCTCTTCTGGGACTGCCGGCCACGGGGTCGTGCGGCGGATCCTATGCAATAGGCAGGGGATAATTGGATGCTAAGTTGGGTTAAATTGGCTACCAAATTGGGTGAAAAAGGGATAAAATCTGAAAAACAAATTTATAAAAAAAAAAAAAATATATCTCTCTGCATTTCTACCTCAGCCGCCTACAGTCCAGATGTATTGTGGGTAACATAGTAGAGATGCTACAGGAAGCTGTGAACTGTGCGTAGCCGTGGCGTCAAGGGATGTCGCCTTGGTGCTAGATTCAGATTCGCACAATTAGCCAAGAAAAAAGATAAATTGCGCATTTTGGTTGATTTATATCTTGTGTGTGTCTGTGTGTCTGTGTGTCTGTCTGTGTGTGTGTCTGTCTGTCTGTCTGTGTGTCTGTCTGTCTGTCTGTCTGTGTGTGTGTGTGTGTCTGTCTGTCTGTCTGTCTGTGTATCTGTGTGTGTGTCTGTCTGTCTGTCTGTGCCTGTGTGTGTGCCTGTGTCTGTGTGTGCCTGTGCTCGCGTGTGTGTGCGTGCGTGTGTGTGCGTGTGCGTGTCTATCTGTGTGCCTGTCTGTCTGTCTGTCTGTCTGTGTCTGTCTGTGTCTGTGTGTGCCTGTGTCTGTGTGTGCCTGTGCTCGTGTGTGTGCCTGTGTCTGTGTGTGCCTGTGCCTGTGTGTGTGCCTGTGTCTGTCTGTGCCTGTGTGTGTGCCTGTGCCTGTGTCTGTGTGTGTGCCTGTGTCTGTGTGTGCCTGTGCTCGCGTGCATGTGTGTGTGTGTAGAAAAAAAGAAAAAAGAAATCTATCTCTCTGTCTGTCTCTACCAGTCGCGGACCTGGAGGAGAAACTGCGTTGCAGCGAGGCCGACAGGCGGAACTCTGTGCAGCGAGCCCAGGTTCTGGAGGGACAGCTGCAGGGGGTGCGCTGTGACCTGGCTGACACTCTGGAGAACTTGCAGAAGCTGAGAGACGTCCTGCAGCGCACGCAGCTCACTGCCGACGAACGACAGGTCTCGCTGGAGAAACTGGCTTCTGAACTTAGGTGAGCGTCGCCCATGAGAAATCCCTCCTACACACGCATATACACGTACATACGTACATACATACATACATACATACGTACGTACCAGTGGAGGCTGGTGACTTCCAGAATTGAGGAGGCCAATTTTTTTTCCGCTTGCTCGCTTCACTCGCGATGGAATGTTCTCTGTTCTTCTTATCTGTCTTTGTTAAAAATTATTAATTTGTGTTTGTCGGTACTGAAGGGATTGGGACACTCTCAGGATGGTGGATGAAGCAGATTTTATTGCCTGCACAATGGGTCATCAAATGAACAAAACAATTGGCATGAATCTCTGGTCCGCCTGCAGCAGCTATTGTCCCTTCTGCTCAGGCTCACAACATTCACCACAACATACTACATACAATCAATGACATGTCAAAAGCACTCAAACACTATGTCAATCAGACACACAACATACAATTCAGAACAATACTTCATCCATTTCTAATATTTATCCTGCAGAACAGCACTCATACGCGTGTGGCGGAAAAAGGTACTACACGGAGGCCAGGCCTCCTGTGCCCACCCATTTTCAGTGATTTGGCCAATCACATATTGCCATGAAAAAATGTGCATTACATTGACTTCTATGAGAAACCACTTTACGACAGGAGGCCTGGCCTCCGTGTAGTACCTTTTTCCGCCATACGCGTGTATGAGTGCTGTTCTGCAGGATAAATATTAGAAATGGATGAAGTATTGTTCTGAATTGTATGTTGTGTGTCTGATAAAAAATATAATTATTGCTTTTTTAAATCTCTCTCTCTCTTCTCTCAAATTATTGGGGAGGCCAGGCCTCCTCCACCTCTATGGAGGAGCCTCCACTGGTACGTACGTACATACATACATACATAATACTGTACATACATACGTACGTACGTGCGTGCGTACATATGTACATACATACATACATACATACATACATACATACGCACACCTTGACTGGTGACTTTGGACCCCCAGGCTTCTGTTTTTTTACCAAGCTGGTTCAAGAGTTCCACCTTCAAGAGCTTTGATTGTTTTATCTGATTGCACAACCCATGTGTGTGTCTGTGTGTCTGTGTGTGTGTGTGTGTGTGTGTGTGTGTGTGTGTGTGTGTGTGTGTGTGTTTCGACAGGGAGAGCCAGAGGGAGTTGGAGGAGAGGAATCATGAGGTTCTAGACATGGACACAGCCATGAAGGAGAGACACGGGGAGCTCCAACAGAGAGCACAGCTGGTACAGTTGATTGTTTTGTAATAATAACACACACTAATAAACCATTTAACCTGATGAAGATCTACCTTCTTCTTTACACCCAAATCCGAAAACCAAATGTTTCAGATACTGTATGATCTTGAAAGGGAAATCAGTGAATAGAAACCTTGAACCTTCCTTACCCATCCTTCTCTTCCTCTTCCTCGTCCTTATCTTCCTCTTCCCCATCCTTATCTTCCTCTTCCTCATCCTTATCTTCCTCTTCCTCCTGGTCAGCTGGGACAGTTGGACGTGGCTATCAGAGACCATAAGCTGGAGATGGAGAGGAAGGTGTTGTCCCTGCAGCAGACGCTAGAACAAAGAGACAGAGAAGCCAAGGACAGAGACAAACAGGTCAGGCCACCCAATCTAGATGACTTTATTTGACTGTACAGAAAATACCATGTCGTGACGTTAGAATTATAAGGTTCTATCTCCATTTTTGTCAAAATTGAGTTTTTTTTACATAATCTGATCCATTAGGTGTTTATTAATGCCTGTGTGGTGTTATTTTTAAAATGTTGAAATGTTTGAGTTAGTAATTCATAAAATACAAAGGTTCCATCTCACAAAACATAATGGAATGTAAAAACGTTGACGCTCAATATCTCTGAACTACCCTAAACGGAGATAGAACCTTATCATTCTAAACTCACGATGTATTTGCTTAGAAAGAAGATAAACAACGTTTTTTTATTTTTTTATTTCCCCATCATCCTTTCCAGGTGGAGTTTCAGAGTGAGAGGTTAGACCTGCTTAAAACACAACTACAGGGGAAGGAAGATTTGGAGAAGGTATGGTGGGATGGGGGGATGGGGGGGGGATGAATAGATGTATTAGTGTCTGCCAGTTTGACGATGGTGAAAGGAGTTAGGTAAATCAGGTTTCAAAACTGGCAACCTCATATCACTACACATAGATATACACCTGCATTGCATTCTCACACACACACACACACACACACACACACACACACACACACACACACACACATACACAACCCCCCCCCCCCCACCTGACCCTACCCCCCCCTACCCTTTTTCTTTCTTTACTTTTATTCCATCATTGACATCTCAATGTTTGTGTATGTGTGTCTTGCTTTGAACCACATTCATGGACCATATGTGTACAGCTAAAAGACTGGAAAAATAGTAGACAAAACATGACATGATTGTACAAGTTGCTGAAACTGAAATAAAAACTAAGTTCCAAAAAAAAAAAAAAAAAAAAAAAAAAGTCAACCTGACGTGTTGTTTGTGTGTCAGGACACTCTGGAGCAGGCTCAGCACCTGCGTGTCTGCCGGGAGAAACTCCTGAGGACGACGCAGGAGCTCCAAGACAGACAGAGTCACTGTGAAAGCCTGAGCAGAGAGCTGGACAGCATCACTCAGCACACGCAGGAGAAGGTTAGACTCACATGGCTTTAGAATTGAATGATTCTGCACATAAACTACCCCCACTTGAATCTGAAAACATAGGAGAGGTGAACGCAACAGAATGTGTTTCTCTCCAGGTTCTTTGCTTCCACCCATCCTGTCTCTTTCACATCAGTGCAGATTAAGGAAAGGAGATGAGGAGAGGAAGACACTTTGGACTATTGCAGTAAAAGTTGATAAATCGATTTTGGGGAAATTAAGACCCTTAAGTATTAAAAAGTCTTATCACGATCTTATGAGGTCTTGTATTTTGTGGGTATTTTTCTGAATTAGACTCAGTCCAAAGAGTTTGAGTCCTAAAAACTTTTAGTATTTTTTTATTTTATTTTATTAAAAAACAAAGATGAACCGGAAATTGTGTTGTATGATAGTGGTCTAGTCTATTGCAAACTAAAACTGTTAAGTTAAAGGTGTCACTGATGTGAGATCTGGAAAAATATTGACAAGGTCTTTAAAAAGTCTTAGAAAGGTATTGAAATTAACCTCAAGATTCCTGTATATACCCTGAGTAGGTAACATAGACACGGCTGTTCTAGTGTCAACTGTCACTTAGATCTAACTGTCACTTTCAAATTAACATTCATTCAGCTTCATGGTTATACCCTGTAACTGTTGTGTTTGTCCTCAAGGAGGCGCTAGTGAGACATCTGGAGGAGGAGCTGGCTGTGAGGGAGGCAGGCTGGGCCCAGGGGGAGGGCCGGCTGCAGGCCACGGTCACCTCCCTGCAGCAGGAGCTGGAGCAGGAGAGGGGGCAGCACAGCAGAGAGGTACAACTGAGAGAAAGCAGGGTCCAACCACTAGTTATTTCTCTCTATAGTGCAGTATCTCTGTCAATCATTTGCCTCCATGCCTGACTTCTCTCCTCTTCTACTACCCTCTCCATCTCCCTCTCTTTCAACTCTTTCTCTCCCCCTCCATATCCTCCTCTCTGTCCCGTCCCCCCTAACTCCTCCCCCCAGCTCTCCTCTCTGCAGCAGACTCGAGGTCAGCTGCTGAAGGTGTCAGAGCAGATCTCCTGCAGCATGCGGAGCTCCCAGGAGCAGCTGTCGTCAAGGTTACAGCAGAGCCAGGCCCAGCTGGAGCAGGCCCGGGCGGAGGCGGCCCACCTCAAGACGCAGCTCGACACCAGAGAGAAGACCTGGCAGGGCGCCAATGAGGCCCTGCTCATCAAGGTAGAGTACAACAAGTAGGGGGCGCTTAGGTGGGCCGCAGGGTTCCCGGTTCGATTCCGGCCGCGGACATGTCCTGCATGTCATCCCTCCTCTCTCTCTCTCTCTCTCTCTCTCTCTCTCTCTCTCTCTCTCTCTCTCTCTCTCTCTCTCTCTCTCTCTCTCTCTCTCTCTCACTTTTTTCTGTTTATACCCGTTTCTCTTTGCGAACCGTTCAATACGCTGGATGACAGCAGAGACTGAACCTAGAACGATTCATAATAAAGTGAAAATGAATCATTATATTATTGATAGCCAGTGGCTGACTCATTCTTCCCTCCGTGTTGTTGGTGCAGGAGTCTGAGGTCGCTCGTCTGCAGACCAGGATCTCCAGCCTGGAGCGAGCTGCAGACCTTAACCACTCCTCCTCCCTCCACCTCCACCAAGAGGCAACCCTGCCCCTGTCTCCTCCTCCACACACTCACACACATCTCCACCCACCCTTACACACTCACATACACCCTCCTTTTTCTCCCCCACCTTCTCACACACACACTTTTTCTCACACACACCCTTTTTCTCCCCCACCGTCTCACACACACCCTCTTTCTCCCCCACCTTCTCACACACACCCTTGTCCCCCCCCCCCTCGCCACACCCAAGCCCCAGACTGGTCGCGGGACAGCGTGGACTCCTACGACCTCCCCCAGAGCCTGAAAGACACTTTAAAAGGGGCGCTGATGACTCAACACCGCTGGGACTCCTCCTCCCCATCCCAGTCGCCCACGTTGTACATCCACCCAGACCCTGACCCTGACCAGAGCTGGCAAGGCGGCTTAAGTCGCCTGGAAGCCACCTCCGCCACAGACCTTTCCTTCAACCCCCTCACCTATATGGTGGATAAACTCGGGGAAAGAGAGGGGGACGATGGGGACCCAGAGAAGGAGGAGTCTCTCCCCAGGCAGAGCCACGAGGAGGAGGAGACGGACATGAGCTCTCTCACGGGGATGCTGAGGTTTGTCAACCAGACCTTGGCCCTGCAAGAGGACCCCTCTCTCTGGGGTAACACAGAGTCTGATCACACACTCGCCCTAAAGGTTAGTTTGGCTGTTCACAGTTATGTGATATGATGTGTATTGGTATATTATTAAGGATTCAAGGACTTTGTTCAAATGTCTAATGTCCCATTGTACAGTATGGTAGTACCAGAGTATGTCCACTAGATGGTGATGTCTGTATAAGTATGAAACTGTTATTGTTCTCAGTGTTAATTCACTACTTAACCTTCAAATAATAATGATTTTATTATTTATTTATTATTTTTATTTAACCTGTATTTATACAGGTAAAAACACATTGAACCCCAAGGGCTCATTTTCAAGTGTGACCTGTTCACAGGCATACAACAACAACATCCACCACAAACAAATACAATACAAAACCTGGCCTACATAGTCTAAAACTAAACTAAAACGACATAGTCTAAAACTAAACTAAAACTACATAGTCTAAAACTAAACTAAAACTACATAGTCTAAAACTAAACTAAAACTACATAGTCTAAAACTAAACTAAAACTACATAGTCTAAAACTAAACTAAAACTACATAGTCTAAAACTAAACTAAAACTACATAGTCTAAAACTAAAACTAGTCTAAAATAGTCTAAAACTAAACCAAAACTACAAAACCTAAAACGAGACAGCTAAAGAGCTAGGGACAGGGAGGGGTCAGCAATGGGCAAAAGGGAGGGTCAACTCAATTGCAAGAACAATTTATATGTATAGATATATACATGTAGAGTGAATAGTTAAAATGCGAACAGTTCATTTGTGTCACTCTTCAATACAACATCTGAAAGGAGATTCATAGGAAAGTAAACAATGGAAGGGAACAACATTGAGGACTACTCACCGCTCTGCCAACCTTGCGATCATTAGACGGCGGCTCTACCCTCCTGAGCCACAGCCGCCCCCCCGGCCGGGACGTGGTCACGGCGGCGAGTGGAGGTGAGCAGTCGGGCAGCAGAGTTCTGGACGTATTGGAATTTGTTTGTTATTAGGTAAACCGTAGTAGAGGATGCTGTTGCAGTAGTCGAGTCGGGAAGTTATGAAGGTCGTGGATGAGTGTCTCAGCAGCGGAAAAGGACAGGGAGGGTCGGATGCGGGCAATGTTCCTGAGGTGGAAAGAAAGCAGATTTAGTGACCTGGTCGGGGGCGGGGTCAAAGATGAGTCAGGGGGTGTGTCCAGAACTTTCAAGTAGGGTGGCTGAGCAGAGTAGGATAAAGATGTGTTGTCTCCATGGGTGGCCAATGATTACTCTTCAGGCTCGGCCTGCAAACCCAATTACATCTCATGTAACCAAATTACATGCCAGCATAAATGTAGACTGAGTGGCTGCTCTAGCAGCAATGTGCAATTAGTCTATTTCTTCTCCCATCCAGTGCCTGAGACGTTAGGTTTCAATACTTTTAGGACGCTTAAAAACATTCATTCAGCTTCATGGTATGATAATGTAATAGAAACATTGATATTAATACATGCCTACGTGAGCAGTACCTTTTTGATAAACCGAAATACAGTCCATGTAAAGTAAGAGGTAAAGGACAAGCCTGAACTCTTACCAGATATTCCGATTTGACAGATTTGACTCTCAATATAAAACAATACATTTGACGTCTGGAATTGATGCGTTTAAAGTCCCATGTAGAAACAGTCTGGGGAGGATATTTATTCTGCATCCACGTGCACAAACAAACAAACAAACAAAGCAAAAACTAAAACAGTGACTAGGGGCCAAATGCCTTGGAGAACAGATGGGTTTTGGAGGGCTAGTTTGAAGGAGTCCAGGGTGGGGGCGTTGCGGATCACTGTGGGGAGGGAGTTCCAGAGAGTAGGTGCAGCCACGCTGAAGGCTCTGTCCCCGAAGGTCCGTAGGTTGGTGCAGGGGGTGGATAGCAGGCCCATGTCTGCGGACCACAGGATCCGGGAAGGGGTATGCTGGGGGAGGTCAGTTAGGTACTGGGGGGGCGCAGGCGTGAAGGGATTTGTAGGTGAGGAGGAGGATTTGGAATGTGATGCGGGACTTGACCGGGAGCCAGTGGAGGTGAATGAGTGTGGGAATTGCTCATGTTTCAGGTGTAGCAGGTTAAATCACTGCGCTGACGGGTTCTCCCCTGATTGCGCACACTAAATCCCAGTGTAGCGCTGCTATTAGTCACTTTTCTTTCAAATGTTGTATTGAAAGGTCACATAAATAAACTTCTTCTCACTTAAATTCTTCACTCTACATGTATAAATCATTATCATTTTATGGTAAAGTTGTGAATAATATAACAATTTAATTAATTGTTCACCTAATAGCATGGTCAGCGCCATCTAGTAGACAGAGCAGCAATGTTGAAATCTTTTGTCTGTTGATTTCGCATGGAATGTGTCAATCAAATATGCTTGCTATGCGCCGGTGGTCCTTGGGCCTCCCCTTGGGGGCCCCCGGCTGCCCCGTGTGCCTGGTCTATTCCGCCGCCGGGGCACCTGCTTGGCCGTCCTTGTGCAGGGCCTTTATGGTCTGTGCTTGCTTGGCTGGGCCGGGTGTGCTGGTGGTGGGGTGGGCTGGGTGTGTGGGGCGGCGGGGGCTCCCCGAGGGGGGGTGTGGGGGTCCACCGCTGGGTGCTGGTAGGCAAACTGGCTAGTAGTCGCTCTATGTGTAGAGGGCTGCAAGGGAGTGTTCCTGGCTACATAGTGTACAGGTTTTTACTTTTGCCTGCTTGCGGCTCTGTCAGTATGTGAAGCGCATTGAGTTGCATCTTGTAAGAAATGCGCTATACAAATAAAATTTGATTTGATTTGATTTGATTTGATATATTTCACTTGAATGTTTAAAAATGGATGAGTGAAAATGTACATTAATTTACTACTGTTTTTTTCTTCTTCAGGGGGACCTAAAGGAAGGGGGATGCTGTCGTACAGGGGACCTATAACATATACAGTCTGTGCACATAGTTCCCCTCACGTGTGCGTGCGTGCGTGCGTGTGTGCGTGTGTGTGCGTGTGTGTGTGTGTCTTTTTGATGTCTATTTAAATCAACTTGTAGGCAAAACACGGTTGTCTGATTTCATTCCATCCAGATCATACTTGCACTGAATGGCTCATTTAAAAATGATCTCTTGCCTAGATGTATTGTAGATATCTCTTATTTTGTATAAAAGTTTTTTATGTTGTGCATTTATGTGAATAATCTAATGATTTTTAGTTGAATAAACTATTTAGATATTTAGTTTTGTATGTAATAGCCTCTCTACAAATATATTCTCAGTATTATTTGGAGAAGAGTAAAGGGAACATTCTCACGGAAACCTACTTTGATGTTTACTGTGTTCGGTTCTGTATAGTCATGTTGCCAAGGCACCAGAGGAACTTCCCAGCCGTACAGAAAAATGTGTGGTTTAGAAGGGGTCATGAAATGTGTGGTTTAGAAGGGGTCATGAAATGTGTGGTTTAGAAGGGGTCATGAAATGTGTGGTTTAGAAGGGGTCATGAAATGTGTGGTTTAGAAGGGGTCATGAAATGTGTGGTTTAGAAGGGGTCATGAAATGTGTGGTTTAGAAGGGGTCATGAAATGTGTGGTTTAGAAGGGGTCATGAAATGTGTGGTTTAGAAGGGGTCATGTGGAATGTGTGGTTTAGAAGGGGTCATGTAAATGTGTGGTTTAGAAGGGGTCATGTGTGGTTTAGAAGGGGTCATGTGTGGTTTAGAAGGGGTCATGTGTGGTTTAGAAGGGGTCATGTGTGGTTTAGAAGGGGTCATGTGTGGTTTAGAAGGGGTCATGTGTGGTTTAGAAGGGGTCATGTGTGGTTTAGAAGGGGTCATGTGGTTTAGAAGGGGTCATGTGGTTTAGAAGGGGTCATGTGTGGTTTAGAAGGGGTCATGTGTGGTTTAGAAGGGGTCATGTGTGGTTTAGAAGGGGTCATGTGTGGTTTAGAAGGGGTCATGTGTGGTTTAGAAGGGGTCATGTGTGGTTTAGAAGGGGTCATGTGTGGTTTAGGAGGGGTCATGTGTGGTTTAGAAGGGGTCATGTGTGGTTTAGAAGGGGTCATGTGTGGTTTAGAAGGGGTCATGTGTGGTTTAGAAGGGGTCATGTGTGGTTTAGAAGGGGTCATGTGTGGTTTAGAAGGGGTCATGTGTGGTTTAGAAGGGGTCATGTGTGGTTTAGAAGGGGTCATGTGGAACAAAATGAAGCCTCGCTGATTTGGATTTGGCACCCACAGGAGGTTTACATAACAAGAACAAAAGTGTGTAGCTTGAGGACCACAAACTGACTCAAATTCTAATTCTTTGTATTGAAGTTGGAGATGTCAAAACGGGATTCAAATTCTAGGAAAAAGAAATCGCTGGGACATACGCTACCGGTCAAACGTTTTAGAACACCTCAATTATTACAGTTTTTATAGAACATTTTGCTCAAATGCAAAAATGTCATCAACGAGTCCATGAGTTGAGTCCATCTTAATGCAAGGATAATAGTTTATGTAATTTTGGAATTAATATCTTAATTAATATCTGTTTTTATAGGGTCTCTCTGCATAGGAATCAATTAGACTCTCCTGATTCTGACAAACTCCCCAGGCCCTGCCCGTGACTAACATGATGTAGGTGCGTTCTTCACACAAGAGATGGTGCAGAAACTACATTGCATGTGCTGGATTTGGACTAAACTTAAACCGTAAAACCAAATAAACACATTTCCAGCCACTTTACTCTATCAATTGAACTCATTGTTGAAAACACAATTATGGGTATGAGACATTATTTTCCATTAAGGGATTATTTTGGGCAACTTGGTTGCAGAGAGCATTTTGTAGAGTGACTGAGACGATGTTGTCCCATCGACTGCTTTTTCCTCTCCACCATTTAACTTTGTAGATGTTTGTATGTCTCCCTTGGCATTCCTGAGCAATGTTGCTCCTTTCCATTTGCTCAGTTTGTAACGACAACTTCATCCACACTGTTTAATTGATTCCTATGCAAATCAGAGACCCTAAAAACACATTAATTCCAAAATTACACAAGCTCAATTCAACTTATTGAGTGATTTGTTGAAGACAGTTGTGCATTTTAGCTACATTTCAATAAAAACTAGAAAAATGTAGGTGTTCTAAAACTTTTGACCGGTAGTGTATGTTGATGCATTATTATATTTATTGATACAAGCCCAGTAATGGCAGATTAACATTAATGGCATGACCAGGAATAATGCTAAACCTATTACACATAAAATCCAACACAGAATGCAAGTGTCATACAAAGCAGTCTGGAAAAGGCAGACATGCCTGTTTAGGGTTGGCTGTATACTGAGCAATAAAACTTAACTGTGTACCTCAGTGTGTGTTTTACATAACCATCCGACCACCAGCCTGTTCCAGCTGTCCTGTGGGGGTTAGAGGTGCAGGGAACAGAAATTAAACTATAACCTATCTTCTCAATAAGCAGCTGAACTGTTCTTTTTGATGGGGAAAGTGTGTGCTGAAAAACCAAGCTGTCTACATGTGTATTCTCACTGCAGTGGTTACCTCATTTGCATGATGCAAGAGGATGTGGTCATGTTCGCGTGTCATCCAGATGCATGAGGAAGAACTTTGTTCCTAGATTAGAGGACCACTTCTTCAGTAGTCACCCGCAGAGAACCCCCCCCCCCACTCTTTCACTTCTCTATTAAACCCACTAACTATTTTTTAGTTAGGACTTTCTGGTACCTAATGTCTCGTCTCTTGTCTCCGTAGCTTCCCACTATCTGAATTTTTTCAGATGAACCATTTTACTGTGGATGTCCTACAACCAATGTAGCAATACGTTGTAAAAGAAAATGTGCCTTTGTTTTTCGATGCCTATTGAATAGCTTGAATAAGCACTTGCACAGATGGTGTGGATGGTACAGGGCCTGGGGTAATTGTAGGGAGAAGTAAGAGAGTAGAGAGGGTTTGATGCCACATGCTCACCACATGTACAACGGAACCCACTGCCTGGAAGTTCCTCTCGTTAGCACTGTTGTTTTTATTTGAAGTTATAAAATAATTTAGTCTGGTCTAAAGAGACGTTTGCAGTCTTATTACAATGTTCTTTGCACATATTGTTAATGAAGAAAAACGTAGTTCGATTATTAATATTAAAATATGCTTTGCTATTAACAATACAGAGCCAAATGTTCCTGCCAATCTTTACTGTAACTGCCCACTTATACAGGCTTGGACATCGCTGGTGTTTTTGGAAGAAGCTGTTATGGTTCAAGCACACACACACACTGCAGTTCTTTGACAGCAGGAATTATGATTTAAATATTATATTTTAAAGTGTTTTGACAGTAGCAAATACTGCACTTACTGCCATACATGTTTTTAAAGTTGGCACCATCCTAACTGTCCAGCTTTCTATGGCTATGAGTCAAGGACCACAACGCTATCTATATCTGACAGCTGAGAGTATGGTCAAGCATCAGTCTGTCTGAAAATGTTATCACAGCCACAGCACAATAGAGGCTCTCACAATGTCCCCCCACCCCCCCCAACGTCCATACAGGGTCAGTGGAATGCTCTGAGTGAGAACTCCAAGAGGGGGATTATAGAGGTCATTGTGAGGTCATCGTTATCACCCCCTCAGTCCTCCAATCTCCAAGCTGCAGCTCTGTGGTCTTCAAACAGATTCCTCGTTAATTTGACCTTTTAAAGGAAAAAGGTTGAAACTGCATCCTGGCAACAGTTACTATGACATTTAAAAGGGTTTTTATTGTTTTTCTACCCTGCCTGTGAGACGAGGGTTTGTCTTTGCAGTAGCTGTTGTTGTCAGAGCCAAAAGAAAAGGTTCCGTCTTTTTGGTGGCATCTCTCTACGCCTGCTGTGTATTTACTCTCTGTTGGCTTTGGCCTCCTTCACCCTCCTACACAGTTACAGTACAGTGCACACACACACCCACACGTTCACACACGCACGCACGCACACACGCACACATGCATGCACACACACACACACGTTCACACACACACACACACACACACACACACACACACACACACACACAGTGTCTTTATGCCTGTTACATGAAGGTCACACATTAAATGTTTTACACGTGTGTGTGTGTGTGTGTGTGTGTGTGTGTGTGTGTGTGTGTGTGTGTGTGCTACATCTGAAGGTGTTGGCTTCAGACAGTAATGTTGCCATTCCAGCTCAACGTCATTGTATCTGTTGCATCATTGCATCAGTTATGGACTACTGACGAGACAGCTAAAACAACCTCCTACCTACAGGCTGCACATTTGAGGATCCAAACGCCTCTCTTCCATGTTTTGAGTTGTGGTCACATGTTAACCATGTTTATGTGTTGGGGGATAAATGCAAACATGCATTTATTTAATTGAGTTGATCTATACTGTCAATCAGTGAAATGAGATTGTTCTGTTGTTTAGCATTTTATTGAATCTGTGATAAAAAAAAATTAAACTTTGTTTATTGTTTTTTTTGGAGAGCATAAATTATGAATACAGCATTTATAAAAAGTAAAAAGGTACATACCGTATACACTCTAGAAAATACTTACAAAATGTAAAGACATACAACAAAAACATAAAAACAAAACATGACAAAACAAAAAAGAGAAAATAACATACAGACAAAAAATATATATAAAAAATAAATAATACAAGTTAAAGGCTAAAGGCTTCCAGTTTCTACAGAGTCGGGAAAGGTCAAGGTCTCAGTGTAGGATAGGATAGGGTCCCATATGAGGTGAAATGTATCAATTGAACCTCTTATAGAATATTTTATTTTTTCTAAGTGGAGGAAAGATAGCAAGTCCTTCAACCAGGAGAAAGAGCTCGGAGGACTAGAACTCTTCCAGTGTAATAATAGCGTCTACGTGCAATGAATCTGTGGTTTTTGGGCACAATTTAGTTTCAAGCTTCAAGCTTCTGCTATTATTTTACAAGGGGGAAGTACGGTACATCCCTTATCAGTAACTGCAAATGTTGACTTCACTTCACTTTTAGGCGCTCTCATCAGCTTCCCCATGTTATACTTCAGAGGAGGGAGGTGGACTTCATTAATAGATCATGAGGGAACTTAACAGAAGTGAACTTCTTAGAAATTAAAACTAAATTGAATTATTTGGAATTGAATTGGCGAGTCATCCTCTAACAGTGAGGCCTTTAGCTCATTTGGATGTTGGCACCAGACAATTTGAATGGAATGTTCCATGCCTGAAACCAAACACCCATACAGCATGTGTTTTAGTTCCACATGCCTTCTATAGGTTTTCTCCTGTGGGTTGTATACATGTCCTTATTATTAAGAACATGCTCTACATTTATAGGACTTACTGTAAGTGTAGTCCAATCTTTACCAGGACAGGGACATTTTTCTTCACATCGTGACGTTAGAATTATAAGGTTCTATCTCCATTTTTGTCAAAATTGAGTTTTTTGACATTTTTTAGTTAGTAATTAATAAAATACAAAGGTTCCATCTCACAAAACATAATGGAATGTAAAAACATTGACGCTCAATATCTCTGAACTGCCCTAAACGGAGATAGAACCTTATAATTCTAAGCTCACGACATTACTCACTCCTAGTATGATCATAGCGAATATCAGCAAAAACAGTATCTGTACTACTGTCCTGACTGCCTAAGAGCGACAGCCTCCCCAACAGCCTCCTGACATCAAGACGAGGGAGACGTCTATCTGAGGAAGTGCCATCGAGGAAGGAAGCCTCTGCCAGCTTCATGTCACTCCACTTCCTGGCTCTCACAGAGACTTGGATTACACTGGAAAAACACAGTTACTCTGGTGTAAGCCCTCTCTGATGCCTACTTCTTTTCTAATTCATATAATGTCCCTCCCCTGTCAAATCCTCCATGCTGTTTCTGTCACCTCCCTTGTCATACTTCACATTGTTATTATCTATCATCCCCCAGGTAAGCTGGGTGTGACTTCTTGGAAGAGACGGAGGTCTTTTTATAGCGCAGGACACTATTGCTACTTGCACAGCACTTTATGTCCTGTGTCTTTTTTCTTATTTTTTCTTTCTCATATTTTTCTTATTTTTTATTGACAGTTACAGTGAAGATTTAGACAGGAAGGATGGGTGAGAGAAAGAGGAGGGATGACATGCAGGATATGTCCCCGGCCGGAATCGAACCTGGAACCCTGCGGTTACATGGTCAACGCTTAACCCGCTACGCCACCTAAGCACCCCAATGTCCTGTGTCTTTTATTGTTACTATTGTCTCTTTCTTTTCTGGCACAGTGTACAGTGTTGAGTGTCTAGTCCTATTTCATTTCACTGCATGTTTGACTTTGTGTCTCTGTGCATGTGACAAATAAAGAACCCTTGAACCCCTTGAACCCCTTGAACGTCCTTCTATCTCAGCTTCTTCCCTGAGGACGGCACACGGCTCACACTACTGGGCTTGACCGTGTCTTTTATAAACGGGCCTCGTTTATAAAACTGTGGAGGAAAGAAGAACAAAAATATTCCGATTTATTACAATCAATTCTAAATTTTGCGCACGTGAGCTCACGTGTCTTGTCCCACCCTTTTAACGCCCCCGTAGTTGCCTATCAATGGTCAGTGAAACGGCCCTAATTAATATTCATCCATACTGACTGCATGACGACAGAAAGGATAAACAAAGGAATTTAACCCTCCTTGACCCTCCTAACCCTTGACCCACACCAATCCAGCTCTCTACCGGGCACTCTACTGAGACTGCTCTCCTGGCTGTCACGGAGACCCTCCACTCTACTGAGACTGCTCTCCTCGCTGTCACGGAGACCCTCCACTCTGCTCAAGCTTCCTCCCTCTCCTCTGTCCTCATTCTTCTGAACCTGTCCGCTGCATTCGGTCAACCACCAGATCCCCTCCACCCTTTTAGAACCAGGCATCTGTGTCTCTGCACTATCCTGGTTTGCATCCTGCATCCCGGCCGATCACACTTACAAGGTGACGTGGAAATGGTCGCTGTCCTCTTCACGCGCCCTCACCACTGGGGTCCCCCAGGCAGGGCCGGTCCTAGGCATAGGCGAACTAGGCGGTCGCCTAGGGCGCCAAATGCCTAGAGGGCGCCAAAAAAAAAAAAAAATCAGGAATTTCATGTCTCTATGAAAATATGTCTCAGCCTACTGTCTATTTTTGTCTTGAAACCATTGTTGTCCATATTTTTACTGTTGAATGTGTGGGTGGTGATGAGGCAGTACTGGTGGCTTAATGTGGTGGGGGTGGCGCACCTAACATTTTGGGGGAGCGGGGGGGGGGGGGGGGCATCAAATCATACTCTCGCCTAGGGCACCTAAATGCCTAGGACCGGCCCTGCCCCCAGGGCTCTGTCCTAGGGCCCTTAATGTTCCCCCTTTATACCAGCTCTCTTGGCTCTGTAATGTCCTTACATGGTTTCTCCTAACACTGCTACGCTGATGACTCAACTCAACTCTCTCTCCCCCCCCTCTGACTCACAGGTGGCAACACCTGTCTCTGCATGTCTTGCAGACATTTCTTGCCTGGATGTCAGGCCAGCACCTCAACCTGAACAAGACTGAACAAATGAGTCATTTGTGTGTTGTGGTGTGGTTGTATGGGCTGTTGCGGGCGGCGTTGGTTGCAGCCAAGGATGTGGCCTTGTTGTCTTGTTTTGTTATTATGTGTGTTTTTAAAAGAAAATAAAGAAACATTTGATCACACAAAAAACAAGACTGAACTGTTCTTCCCTCCCTCCCTGGGAAGCACGGTCGCACTGTTCAGTCATGGCTTTTCACTGTCTTCACACCCCCCTTCACTGTCTTCACACCCCCCTTCACTGTCTTCACACACCCCTTCACAGTCTTCACACCCCGGTAGTGGAACGAGCTTCCCACTGCTGCAGAGTCTGCAGAGTCATTATCTACAGACCTCTTCACCCCCCACTACCCGTCTGCACAGTTCCTCTACTGTTTAGTTACTAATTAAATCTACTAATCATTTTTCAAAAAAGGAATCCTTCCTTCTTTTAGCATTGTGACTGCCAAGGGGCACCTGGTCTTAGCATAGGTTTTTCCTTATGATAACTGATTCTTATGTGAACATATTATGGCTTTCAGTTAAGATAAATTCAATTCAATTCAACTTTATTCGCCATGTGCAGTGCACTAGGAACATGATTTGGTATTCAACCGTACTAAACAAGCTACAGTACATACAACAACAAGACGACAACACGACAATACTCAAGACAAAATATACAGTACCAATATGAGTGGATATTATGAATAAATACTGTACAACTAAGTGCAAGAACATGTAAAGTGCAAGGTACAATGATCAGCAATTATTTAGAAGGGCTATGGCTTTGGGGACAAAACTGTTCAAGTGTCTTGATGTTTTTGTCCTGGTGGCCCTGTAGCGCTGTCCAGAAGGGAGTCATGTAAACAAGCTGTGAGCTGGATGTGAGGGGTCAGACACAATTGCTTGTGCTGTGTGTTTGTAGGGTATTGTGCTGTGTGTTTGCAGGGTAGGGTGCAGAGCTCCTAACCAATGAGAGGCCGCACCTTCATGTTGACATTGGTTTGCTCCACTGCCTGTGGAGACCAACCTTTTCTGCTGTTTAATACTGTGTCTGTGTGTACTTTAGGGATTTTCTGGTGTTGTTGATTTTCTATACTCTATACTCTTGCCTAAACACCAGACCAATACATGTAATAAGACATCTTATTACATGCCTTGCACCACACCAGGAAGTAGCACATGATGACATCATGTGAGTTAGTTGTGCCCTTTATCAATATCATAATCTCGATAAAGGGCACGAGTCTTGTTTATACTCGCTGTAAATAGCTCCAGGTCACAGTGCTGTTCAGAATGATACAGAATTAGTGGTTTATTATGGGCAGAGATCTGTGCCACTAGAATCTGAATAAGTCAGTAATTCAAATTCAAAGTCAGTAATTCAGATTCAGATTCTAGTGGCACAGATCTCTGCCCATAGTTTATGCCTCTGTTGATTATCTTGCCTTTTAAAACCGTACATTACTCTCTCTTTTTTCACCAATAGAGATCATACACAGAGCAATTAAATGTGAGTTAGGGAGAGGGGGGGCTTCTATAATCGACCAATCAATAGTGTCCTGTGGGTGGGAGACCCATAAACTGACTGAACACTCCCACTCACAACGAACAAGAAGGCGCTCCTCTGAGAAAAGCAAAATCGCAACCATATCTGCTTTTGCTCGACGACCATACATACGCTCTCCAATCCTCCACAACACATCTGTCAACCCGTGAGTTACTGTTGGTGTGAAATTAATCATGCATTATTTTCTCTGTCTATTCATATAACCATACTTTATCATATAGACTTGGTTTTTTATCATAAATCCATGGCTTTTATTACAATGGTCCGTTACTTTGTTGGTTTTTTCCTGGATAGTTGCCGGATAGTTGAAAGCGTATCGTGCGTAATTCATGCATGTTCCAACCTGGATTCGTTTAGTTTATTTCATTTCCAGATGTGACTTCTGCACACTGTAAGATACGGAAATCTTTTGAAGCACATTATTTGAAGCACATCTCTTCTACTAATTCCTTTTAATGTGATGTAAAATGTTGGCCCAATGAATGCCCTTTTATGTCCGCTAAATCAAGAAAGTCAAACCTATTTCACGGAGTACTTTTCCGACCGTGATGGTTTTTTGGGTGCAATCTAAACTTGGATATGTTACGTAACATAAACTGAATGAGTCCAAAGTGTGTTAGATATGTTCATACCTAGATTGTATGATATGATATCATTTGTGTGTGTTATGATGCGTGTGTGTGTGTGTGTGTGTGTGTGTGTGTGTGTGTGTGTGTATGTGTGTGTGTGTGTGTGCGTGCGTGCGTGTGTGTGCGCGCGTTGCGTGTGGTTGCGTGTTGCGTGCGGTTTATTGCGTCGACAGGCTTCGACAGGCTGTGTTACAGAATCATAGCTATTCATTATTTTTCAAAACTGCAAACTTATTTCTGCAAAACTGCAAACTTATTTCCAATAACCAGTTAGCCTAATGTAAGTACAGTGTGGGGAAATAAGTATTGAACACATCAACATTTTGTCCAGTTAATGTATTTCCAATGAGCCTATTCAAGTGAAATTTGCACCAGACTTTGGTATTAACTCAAACAATCCAGACAAAAAATCTAAACATTAAAATCCATATGTAAATAAAGTTATGTGTAATAAAGTGGAATGAAACAGGAAAGTATTGACTAACTGAAATTAATTCAATACTTAGTGGAGAAACCTTTGTTTGTAATGACAGCTTCAAGGCGCTTTCTGTATGAAGTAACTAATCGCCCGCAGTATTCAGGTGTGATTTTGGCCCATTCCTCTACACAGATTGTCTTTAAATCTTGAAGATTGCGGGGGGCCCTCTCGTGAATCTGGATCTTCAGATGCTTCCACAAATGTTCAATTGGGTTTAAGTCAGGTGATTGACTGGGCCATTCCAACAAGTTGATTTTCTTTCTCTGAAACCAATTGTGAGTTTCCTTTGCTGTCTGCTTTGGATCGTTGTCCTGCTGGAATGTCCACCCACGTCTCATCCTCAGCATCCTGGTGGATGGCTGCAGGTTCATCTCAAGAATCTCTCTGTACATGGGTCCATTCATTGTTCCTTCAATGATATTTCACCCTACTCCCTTTTGAACATTGATAGGCCTGTACTCTTCATATTAGTTATTTGTTCTTTTATTATTTTAAATCATGTTCGAAATAGAATATTAATTCATTCATTCATTCATATGAAGTCTGCCAGTGTCACGAGAGGAGAAACAGCCCCACACCATGATACTTCCACCTCCAAACTTCCCTGTTGGTATAGTGTTATTCGGGTGATGTGCAGTGCCATTTCTGCTCCAAACAAGGGGTGTTGTGTGACAGCCAAAAAGTTAACATTTTTGGGTCATCTGACCAGAGTACATGCTCCCAGTAGTTCACTGGCTTGTTTGTCAAACCTTAAACGAGCTTTAACATGTCTTTTTTTCAGTAGTGGAAACCCCCTTGCGGGCTGAGCGTGCACAGAGGCCATGGCGGTGGAGTGCATTGCCTACTGTCCTTTCTGTCACAGTTGTACCTGCTGCCTCCAAGTCTTTCTGGAGCTCTTTCCTAGTGGTCCTGGGTTCTTTGGCTACTCTTCTGTATCCTTCTGACTCCCTGACCAGAAATCTTGCGAGGAGCTCCTGTGCGTGGCCGGTTGATGGTGGAGTGATGTTGCTTCCACTTATGAATAATGCCCCAATGGTGCTTACTGGAAGATTCAGAAGTTGTGAAATACGTCTGTAGCCAAATCCAAATTTCAGGATGCTGAGGAGGCAAAAAAAGGGGGCGGCTGTGGCGCAGGAGGTAGCGTCGCCGTCTAATGATCACAAGGTTGGCAGATCAGCGGTTCGAGCCCCGGTTGGCCACATGTCGAAGTGTCCTTGGGCAAGACACTGAACCCCAAAATTGCTCCCAGTGAGCGGGCCAGTGCCTTGCATGTCAGCTTGCCGCCATTGGTGTGTGAATGTGTGTGTGTGAATGAGAGGCCGTTGTAAAGCGCTTTGGAGCAGCTTTGGAGCAGCAAAAAAGGCGCTATATAAGTGCAGTCCATTTACCATTTACCATTTACCAATGGGACAGAACTTTGAGAGGCAGCCAAATTAGATTAGGTCACTGGCACTGAACCCCAGTAAGGTTTGTGGGCTAATGCGTTCATGAATCTCTCGTATCCATAATCTTACCATCAACTTGTTGATGTGAATGTAGGCATCATTTACAAACAGGGTTTCATATTCCGCTTAGTATTTTTAATGGTTTGTGTGTCATCTAATTGAAGTGACTGCATACGACAATATCAGTGTTATGTTATCACAAACAAACACTGTGGTACCAAATCCTGGTTCTGGAGGGCCACATAATCAGTCTGTGTTATCTCTGCCTAATCTGCATAATCTCTCAATCTTGACCTGTGATTGGGGGCTCACTTGTGTTAACATCTGGCTTTTATTATTTTATAGTTTGTATTGTAGGTCCCTGGGTCTTATTGTCTTATTGTTTTATTGTTTTTAGTCCTTTTATCTTCTCTTTTATTGATATTGCATTGTATTGTGTGCATTGTGCATCTTATTCATTTCCTGCATTTTTATCTATTTTACAACTGTGAAGCACTTTAGTTCAGCACTGCTGTATGTAAACGTGCTATATAAATAAAGCTGACTTGACTTGACTTGACATCCTAGATTAGTCAACGTTTTAAACCCCTGGTACAGCTTTGTACTCATGCACATCAACACATCTATGGATGGATAAATGACCACTATAGTCTGATCTTAGTTTGCCCTGCTTACTCTTGGAAACATCATGGAGTGAGAGACAGAAATAATTTGACATACATGAACTCTGTATGATACATTATTGATTTATATCAACACTACACTACACTATTTATACAGTGACTTACATGAACTGTAAAGTCATAGACTCTTAGGTCATAAGTGCTGGAAAAGCTGATGAAACACACACACACACACACACACACACACACACACACACAAACACACACACACATGGACAGGTCAGGAAGGGCATGGCAAGACAAGACAACACAAGACATACAGTAGCCAAGACATTTCTCCATTAAGAGTGAGAGACTTGATCACAAGTATGAGTAAGCGGTTGCATCTTGCACCACCATTATACTTCGGGGAAATGTATCTGTGTTACAATAGATTTTCTTAACTTTCCTGTTAAGAAATCAAACTGAGTTGTGAAATAAATGTATGTAACCCTGTTTCCCCACCTGCTCTGTTCTGTCTTTTAATTCAACTGCACTTTTTTTAAGTCCACAATAAATTAGAATAAGTAAATATAATAGTCTCTTTTTTACACCTCGTTGCTCTCTCCCCCCTGGGGTTACTGAGTGGAGGGAGTTGGTTTTCTGCTAAATTAGTGCTATCTACGTCACAATATGTTTCACTATGTTACCAACCTCACCCACTTTAATCAAGATCATTGCTGAAAGTTGTTCTTTTGACCCTCAGAAAGTCTACGCCTGTTTTCACTCATTAACTTTTACCACAGCACTTTTTTGGGGGTTATATTCTTCAAGACTCAACGGCAATATGAAAGTAAAGAAGAAAAGAAAGTACCATTTCTGTACCAATTGTCTAATTTCTTGTCATTCTCTTCTCTCTCACTCTGTGTGTGAGGTGAAGTTAAAAGTGATGAGAACTATAGGGCCGGAAACCACAACTTCAATAGGAAGTTGCAAGTGTTTAAATAGCACACTAATGCTTTCGGTGTACTGCATGAGAGTGAGAGATAGAAAGTACTCCTAATGATAGCCCCTGGATAGATAAAAACAGGTAGATAACACAGGTATTTATAACCTGAGTCGTTAGTCTTTGGCTACTGTATCACAACTCTTGAGCAACAAGATCGGGGTCAGATAGGGGATGACACTCATGTCAACATAACTTCCCCCTATATCATTTCTGGCACAATCAATCTCTCTCTCCCTCTCTCTTTCTCTTTCTCTCTTTCTCTCTCTCCCTCTCTCTCCCTCCTCTCTCTCTCTCTCTCTCTCTCTCTCTCTCTCTCTCTCTCTCTCTCCCTCTCCCTCTCCCTCTCCCCCCCCCCCCCTCTCTCTCTCTCTCTCTCTCTCTCTCTCTCAGAGCCATCATGGTGTCTCATAAGGAGTTTGTGAGTGCGGGGAAGGAGCCAGGACTGCAGGTGTGGCGCATTGAGAACATGGACCTGAAGCCCATCCCCAAGGCCCTGCATGGCAACTTCTTTACAGGAGATGCCTACCTCGTTCTCTTTACAACCTCCGCACCATCCTACTACATTCATATGTGGATGGGTAAGACCCCTAACCCTACCTCGCTCTCTATACCACCTCCGCACCATCCTACTACATTCATATGTGGATGGGTAAGACCCCTAACCCTACCTCGTTCTCTATACCACCTCCGCACCATCCTACTACATTCATATGTGGATGGGTAAGACCCCTAACCCTACCTCGTTCTCTATACCACCTCCGCACCATCCTACTACATTCATATGTGGATGGGTAAGACCCCTAACCCTACCTCGTTCTCTATACCACCTCCGCACCATCCTACTACATTCATATGTGGATGGGTAAGACCCCAAACGTTTGGAATTTTAAGTAAAAATTACTTATTAAAGTAGAGAGTCAAACTTGGTCTTCATTAAGGGTAGATTCACACCTAGCTTGTTGGTCCGAATCAGGGAAAGTTTCGCCCTAATTCGGTTCATTTGGGCATATGTGAACACAGCAATCGAACTCTGTTCCAGAGCAAATCAACTGGACCCCGGTGTCCATGGACCGATTCGTTTGCAGTGAGAACACACGTTACCCACAAACCGAATACAACTCAATTGCTGTACTTCAGCACTGTTGAAACTTCAACACACAATCAACTTTTGATTGTCAAACACACTATAGAATATTAAAATAAAACATTGAAAATAGATGACGGGTCAAACATAAGACATACATTTACTCTCAATGATAACAGTCATGGACATGATCGAACAAACTCATACAAGTGGTAATATTACGTTACATCTGACTCCAAAAGACATTTCATGATTAATAATGATTGACAATGCTTTGCTCATCCCTGTGTGACAATCGGTCATATCAGATCCTAGATTCCATTAAGAATACCCAGAATGCTATTTCACCATGCCCTCACGTTAAGATAAATCGGCTTGCGAAAAGTTTACGCTCAATCCAATAACTGTATAATCCGTCTCATTAATAATGTATGTGAACATTAGACATTGATGGTAGTAAACTCTGTGATAACTTATATTATGAATCGTATTATGAATCGGACCAGTCTGAATCGGACCAAATGACAGATGTGAATCAACCCTTAGACAATAGAAAGAGTGTCAAGGGTGCATAGCCATTGGCTTTACTTTCAATCATCACCTAGCACTTTCCCCCTAGTGCTTCCACACCACATGTTTCTGATTCTGAGCTATGCCTCGCAGCCATGTGATTCAATGCAATAAAACAATTAAAAAGACCTCTTTTGCATTTACATTTTGACAATTTTCCAAACCTACTTACAATTCGAGATTACAGGGACAGTCTCCCTGGAGTAATTGTAGGGTCCAATTTTTGAGTCCATCTTAATGCAAGGATAATAGTTAATGTGATTTTGGAGTTATTATCTTTGATTTTATAGGGTCTCTGATTTGTATAGTTATCAATTACACACTGTGTGGATCAGGTTGTCATTACAAACTGAGCCAGACAAATATATTGTTTAATTAAGAATACAGACATTTTCTAACAATTTTCTTTAGCATTTTACATTTACATTTTGACTATTTATCCAAACCTACTTACAATTCGAGATTACAGGGACAGTCTCCCTGGAGTAATTTTAGGGCTACGTGCCTTACTCAGGTGGGATTTTAACTCATGACCTTCTGATCACCAGGCCAACTCACTATCCACTGCCCCTTAGGATGAATTCTCACTTGTTCTCCTCTCCTTATTTTCTCAAGGGGATGCGTGTTCTCAGGACGAGAGCGGTGCGGCGGCCATCTTCTCTACCCAGCTGGATGACTTCCTGGGTGGAGGGCCGGTGCAGTTCAGAGAGGTCCAGAACAATGAGTCCATCGCCTTCATGGGCTACTTCAAGTCAGGCATCAAGTACAAGGTCAGCCACTCACAATAGGAAGAACAATATGGGGTATGGAGTCGTATAATTAAGCAATATCACACGAGAGGGAGTGTGTTATACTGAATATCAGCACGGCTGTGATTGGGTCGTAGGTACGAGGCCGCATGCCAAGTACCGAACTGAACTTCAAATGGACTGTTGCCTAGTAACCTGAACACAAACAATGTAGTCTAATTAACGGTCATTTAGTAGAACATCTGTGCGGGGGAGTGATACATATAGTCAAAAGTCCCAGTGCTGTTATACTGTATATCAGCACTCATGGAATGCCTCTTGTCCAATCAAATTACTTGGTCGGAACTAACTGTTGTATAAAAACACTTATCTCCAAGTTTTGGTCATTAATAATTCAGTGAATATAAGTGATGGCTAGTTTGTAAGGAGATGATCTAACATGCAACAGGTAAGTAGGGATTAGAGCCATGCACTAGGCAGCATGAAAGCAACATGTTGAGATACAGTGCCGATAGAAAGTCTACACCCCCTTTCAAAATGTTCATCTTTTGTTTTGCGACAGAGCCTGAAATGTAAATACATTCAAATTAGGATTTCCCCCCACTGATCTACACAGCCTATTGGACACGTTGAAGGTGATAGAAACATACCCAAAAACAGAGAAGACCTGTTTGCAAAAGTCGACACCCCTGGGAGGTATTTCCATTCCAGTCTCTGGGACAACAGAGAAGTGGGTGTAGACCTTTCATTGGCACTGTACTTATTTGATCAGTCAGTATTCAGGCATGGATGAGCAGAGAAGAAAGACAGGTGGAAAGATCTACTCCCACAATTGTCTAAATCAGCCATCTGAACCTGCTCATAAAGGCAAAAGGCCAAATGGCCAAAGGACATTCCACTTTCTACCAATGCCACCAATCAGTTTAATCATTAGCAAAGTCTAAACTTAGATATAATAAATGAGTCTGAAGTTCAGGGACGTTCCCTTTTCCAATATTTACATCCGGTTGCAACCAACAAGTAGGTGTGTCAAATTTGTTTTGGCATGCAACCTTATACTTGAACTGGAAAAACAACATGTTTTAGTCAAAATAAATGAATGTCCACTGCTGTGTGCACCGGCTAAATTCAATATTACAGTAGCCTAATCAGACTCAACAACAAAGACAGATGGATTCATCTGTGGGGATCTGAAGAATAAAAGAAAATCTAATTCATAATGAAATAACCAATGTACCTATGACTCCATTACAAGCAAAAATAAGAAACTATAGACAGATATGTACTATATATACACATATATATTACGTGTACCTTACCAAGTACAAAAGCTGCTGCTCCTGCTGTAAGTAGTAGGAGTCTTTTTGTCATGTCCTCCAATCAGGGCAGGGGGGGGTAGGGATTAAAACATATAAGAAAAACTGTGACAATAGGCAATGCTTTCTGATCGAACTGAATTGCTATCTTGCCATTTCAAAGATGATCCTTCCACAAACAAGGGCTCTATCTTTAGTACCCCTGAAGAGCATGTCAACTGAACTAGCACAAACTGACATAAATACTACAGCCACAGAGGGTTATTATTACATCCTCTCGTTCCATACACCATCTGTTTTACGTTTCCATAAAACCCTCAAACCTTGGTTTAAATTTAGGCAATTAACCCAGGGCTCTGTTTACTATTTCGCAATGTTGGTCTGTGGAAGCGCGTCTTCCTTCTATTTAAGAGTTGTTCACAGTGTCCTGCAGAGAGAGAGGCCAAGCTAGCTCATTATCTCTCTGTGTAGCCCTCTTTACCCTACAGTCAGGAAACATTCTTTCCATTCAAATAAACACTGCTGCCATGGAAAATCTGCTGTCCTTCTCAAGAGAAAAACTGAGTTGGACAGAGTGAATCTTACCATAAATAACCCAGCTACATGGCAACAACCTTCAAGGATCCTTCAAACAAATCAGATCCTTCAAACATAAATGAGTTGCCTAAAATTTTAGTTTACTGGATGGCTTAAATGTCTAATACACTGGAATCCGGGTCAGTTTTGTCAGTTTTGGCAGTCTTCACTATCCATTTTTCACCGCCTTCCACAATTCAGATTCCAGTAGATTAGTTGTTTTTAAAACATCTTTGACTACGTGTGACAGAGGCAACACTGTAGATGGCTCTCTAAGCGCATCTTTTCTGGCTCTTTCTCACTCATGTGCAAAGATTCTGGTGTGAAATATTTTTGTGGTTTTCCGGGGTCTATGGAAGGGACATTCCCCCTGATCCTGAACTGGCACTCTTTGAACTATATATCTGAGGAACGGTCGGCATTAATGACTGGTATGGCAGCTGCTAAGAAAATGATTCTATTGGATTGGAAATCCCCTACACCTCCCTGCTTCCAGAAATGTCTCAACGAATGTATCATTATCATGGAGAGAATACGCTTCTACAACTCTTAAGTTCCCAGTAGATATTTAAACATATGGTGTCCAATTATTGACTAAGTTATCTCAAAGTAAAAACATTTTTTGATTATATCTTGTATCTGTGATACAAGCCTGTACCTTTTTTTATTTTATATTTTACTTGTACGCTTGTAATACCTGACGATGTTGCGTTTTGGGAATTGCTTTGAATCAAATCATACTAGACATGTATGCCTGGCAGCTTGTTGTTTGTTAGTTAGTTAGTTAGTTAGTTTGTTTGTCTTGTTATAAAACAGAAAATAAAATATAAACAAAAAACAGACATGATTCTCTGTCTTGGAGAACAAGAGGTCATATCAGTTCTATGTATTGCATTTCTTTCTCTAACAGTCTATATAAGAATTTCAGACCACTTTACAAATATCTGATTTCCTCAACTTGACCTCATGACCTCATGCTGTATGACTCCTCCCATCACAGCAAGGGGGCGTGGCTTCGGGTTTCCAGCATATCGTGACCAATGACATGAGTGTGAAGCGGCTGCTGCACATCAAAGGGAGGCGAGCTATCCGGGCCACAGAGGTGGACCTGTCCTGGGCCAACTTCAACCAGGGAGACTGCTTCATTGTGGACCTGGGCAAGGTCAGTCAAAGCAAACTTCAATCGATAAATGTATGCCATTCCAGCGTCTTTGAGCCTCGGAAAAGCGCTATATAAATGTAATTAATTATTATTATTATTATTATGCCATTTAGCAGATCATTTAGCCAAAAGACTTTCAGAATATTGTCTTACTGTACAGTGAGTGGATAAATTTTTTGTACATATGGTCCTAGTGAAAATCAAACCAACAACCCTAGTATTGAGAGTAATATGATGTCGAAATTAAGCGCTTGTGTAAATTCTTTGGTCACATATCCTTTCCATGCAATATAACTGCCTGAAGTATGTGACCCCTTGACCCCACGCTGGTGATGCTCAGCCTGGCTCGGTCTGCAGACATCTTCAATTGTTGTTTGTTTTTAGGCATTCTGGAGCAGACACAATATTACAGTAAAAATATTACAGAATGAATTCTACTGCTGCAGTCAGTTACATCATCGATTAAGACGAGCCGTTCACAGTCACACCGAATAGAAACGGCAAAGATCTGCATCTAATAGAATAGACAATGATCTGTATACAACTATGTGACAGTGGAAACCTCCTAGACCTTTATTGCATTATTTTCTCTCACTGTCCTCCAACCTCTCTCTACGTTAGGATATCTACCAGTGGTGTGGCAGCGAGTGTAACCGCTTCGAGAGGCTCAAGGCCTCTCAGGTGGCCATCGATATCAGGGACAACGAGAGGAACGGCAGGGCCAAACTGCACATGGTGGAGGATGGGGCTGAGCCAGAGGCCCTGACAGAGGTGAGGGTGGTTCATTGGAAGAACGGTGACACACACATACGGCTACGCACACACACACTCATGCAAGTACAGACTTGTGCACACACTCTCACTGATGGTGCATTTCCTGGGCATTGAAACACCGTGGGAATGAATGAGCACAAAAGGTTTTTCACCTCAGAAGATTTAACTTCTGAGGCAAATCCTCTACCATAGCTTGATTGACCTTCAACAAATAAAAACAAAGAGGGAAAGAGTCATGCATGTTTTTACTGTCGGTCCTGGAACAGGGCTTCTGTTTTCCTGTCTAAGAGGCAGCTAATCCTCCATGTTGTGTCCTCCTCCTCCCAGGCTCTGGGACCCAAACCCAGCATCGCCCCCGGCACCCCAGACGATGAGAAGGTTGACTCCTCCAACAGGAAGAAAGGCGCTCTCTACATGGTACCGTTACCCTACCAATGCTGTTCAGTATCAGATCATAGTATCACGTTTAGAAGTTAGCAAAATGTATTGAGTTTATGGAGAAATATAAAGATCACAGCTTATGATGATACTAACAAAAAAGAATACAAATAACTATCTCTAAATATCTTCAGGGAAATCCAATACAGGCATATACAGTATGCGTAGCACATAGTTGCAATTTGTCTTTGATTGATCATTTGTTGTAGATCTCAATGTCCTTTCGAGCAGTACATTGTACTGTAGATCCTTGATGTGTTATATGTATACGCTGTTGATATCTGAACCCAATGTTTTGTAGATCTCCGATGCCTCAGGTTCTATGAAGTCATCTGTGGTGGCCCAGTCCAGCCCATTCAAACAGGCCATGCTCGCTCCTGAGGAATGCTACATCCTGGATAACGGAGTGGACAAGAACGTGTTCGTATGGAAAGGTGCTCTTACATTTTTACATTTTTGGCATTTAGCAGACGCCTTATTCCAAAGCGACTTTACAATCAACACATTTGAATACTAAGCAAGTGAATCATCAATCCACCAGTCGTAGCAGGAAGAGTAATCCAGCTCAGGCCCGGGGCCATTGATAGAATCTTGTGATTAATGTTAACAAAAGGGAGCCAGACATTGAATAATGTGATCATATAAAATATACTCAAAATGTAATATGTGAAAACAAGAACTGCAGTACTGTATGTACACGCCAAGCATTATTTTCTGACCCCGTTACAGGACCGAAGGCCAACACCTCCGAGCGTAAGGCAGCCATGTCTGCAGCCCAGCAGTTCATCAAAGAGAAGGGCTACTCCAATAAGACACAGGTACACTGAAGGGCAACAAAACATCTAGCTTGCTTCACCGACAGACTCTTTGCCATTGATATATAGAAGGCACTAGTACAAATATATAGGTGAGTACACATAGGTACACTTTATTTTGCAGTCTACAATGTACCTGTTCCTTGTCTTTAAAATTAAATCATGAAACAGTGATTCATTGCATATTATTAACTTATAACTAGTAACTACTCTTTGTTTTTTTTGCTGGTTTATTAAGAGATAATTGTGGTTTGTTAAGACACCGTGCTTTATTAAGCACCGTTCGATACAGCAGTTACCAATAGTTACCATATTATCATATTGAAGTGAACCCCAGTCAGTTCTACAGTAGCTGAAACAGGACTGTTGTGCTACCTCGTGAGCTTAGAATTATACGGTTCTATCTCCGTTTAGGGTAGTTCAGAGATATTGAGCATCAAAGTTTTGACATTCCATTATGTTTTGTGAGATGGAACCTTTGTATTTGATTAATTACTAACTAAAAAATGTCAACATTTTAAAAGTAACACCACACAGGCATTAATAAACACCTAATGGATCAGATTATGTAAAAAACTAAATTTTGACAAAAATGGAGATAGAACCTTATAATTCTAACGTCACGACCTCTCCTCTCTCTCCTCATGCTCCTGCAGATCCAGGTGCTGCCAGCAGGAAGTGAGACGACTCTGTTCAAGCAGTTCTTCAACGACTGGAAGGATAAGGACCAGACCACCGGCCCCAGTAAGGCCTACAGCATGGGGCGGATCGCCAAGGTGGAGCAGGTGCCCTTCGACGCCTCCTCCCTCCACTCCAACAAGGCCATGGCTGCACAGCACGGCATGGTGGACGACGGCCAAGGGAAGGTCCAGGTAAAAACCTAAAACAGATCAATACATATACGTAAAAAGCATGTTCGTTTGTTCTTTGATTATATTATAACAAGGTTTCAGATTAAAGGTGTGTCCCAGGAGTCCTGGGGATTCTCATAACAAATCAGGGCACCACCCTATTCGGTTGTTAAGTCTGACGTCAAAAGTGACGTTTAGCAATTTCCGGGTCCAAACCAGAAATTCCCTGCACCAGAGTACCAGTGTACTACAGCGGTAGAATGACAGTTCAATTGTTTTTTAGACTCGGATCTATTCATACAACAAGGGACACGGCACTTTCCCGTTTTCCCCATATTGTCAGGGTCTTTGAGCCTCGGAAAAGCGCTATATAAATATAATGAATTATTATTATCACTGAGGCATTTCGAAGAGAGCGCCTCAGCCAACTTTGGACCCGGAAACACGTCACGACTTAACAACCGAATAAGCCTTCAGTATATTGATCCTGCCCACTTCCTTAGGGCAACAACACTAGTCAGTGTGTATGTACAGTATGTACAGGTAATTCAAACGTTGTGATGGTTCCATTTCACAGTGTGTGTTTGCAGCAAGTTTGTTCCTTTCCAAATAAGTTCCCCCCCATTATTTATTGATATAAATATATGTTTGCCTTGCATTGTATGATGTAACATGATGTAAACTCAGATCTGATCTGTGGTTTCAGATCTGGCGTATTGAGGGTGGTGACATGTTACCTGTGGATGCCTCCTCCTATGGGCAGTTCTATGGTGGAGACTGTT
>NC_137682.1:5419035-5494035 GCF_963989245.1 Nansenia antarctica | reverse complement strand
CACATTATGAAGTGACACTTCCCACTAGTCATGCTCTGCTCTCTCACTACATACTTCTCCACGAAAGCTGAAATCTGAAAGTCTATGAGCTAACAGCATGCCCCCCTTCTCCTACCAGATCTTCCTCTGGATTGGCAAAGAAGCTAATAAGGAGGAAAGGACTGGGTCACCCAAAATAGGTATGACACACATATTGATCATGGAGAGACTGCGTTATGTTAGATCTTGCTGTTTTGAAGAAAGAGTCTGGACCAAGTATATCAGGGAGAAAAGTCTTGACCTTTATTTTGTATGACAGGAACAAGCATGGTTGAGATGTGTGTACATCCTCACTAGCTCTGCAGCTAGGCTTCTCTGAATCTGTCTTTTTGGGGGCTGATTTGGCGATAGAACTTAGTCGAATGACGACACTGGTTTAAGCTATTACACTTTCAGCACTTCCTGTAGTCTTTAACAGCTCATTTTGTCACACAGTGTAACATGTGTTCCCCCTTTCAAATTGGGACATGGAACTGTTTGTCAGTGTAAGGAAATGATGTTTAACCTTCTTATACCCCATTCTAATGATGTCGTCCCTCCATCCTCCATCTTTATTTCTCCGTTCCTTTATCTCTCTCTCCAGCAAAAGACTATGTGGACTCTGACCCCTCTGGGCGCCGAGGGCTTCCCATCTCGACCATCAAACAAGGGGCGGAGCCTCCCACCTTCACTGGCTGGTTCCAGGCGTGGGACTCTAAGATGTGGGAGACAGATCCCCTAGAGAGAATCCGTGCTCGTTTCTGAATGACCCAAACCCCACCAGCACTTTGTGAGCTTAGAATGATAAGGTTCTATCTCCGTTTACGGCATTTCAGAGATATTGAGCGTCAACGTTTTTACATTCCATTATGTTTTGTGAGATGGAACCTTTGTATTTTATGAATTACTAACTCAAAAATGTCAACATTTTAAAAATAACACCACTCGGGCATTAATAAACAGCTAATGGATCAGATTATGTAAAAAACTCAATTTTGACAAAAATGGAGATAGAACCTTATAATTCTAACGTCACGACTTACCCCAGCCCATACTATCGCCCCTCCCCTGTCTATTGTGAGAGTGCCAATATCACTTCTTGTACCTGTTTGTTTTTTAGTTTTTTCTCTCCTATGTAACAGTCGTACACATTGCATTGCACTTAATAAGGGAAGCTTATCAACAGTCTAAAGAGATTTCCTTATTTCCGCATCATCTACAGTGATGAGGAAGGATTGGTCAGGTGGAAACTCCTGATGGCCGTCGTCTGCAGTGTTGCTTCCCTGTAACTCCAAATATGTTTTAATTAAGGAAATATTTTAGATGTATCCTGGCTGCACTAGTTCTATTCTGTCCTCTGCTTGTAGTAGCATGTCTACAGTATACAAAAAAAAGCCATCATGTTGTCCTCCAAGACTCACACCATGAACCGTTTTATTGTTTTGTGGTGTTATTTGATATATTGTATGGCTTATGCCACTAGACTCTTTTGATGCATGCTGTGTTTTTACAGGAAAACTTGTATTTTAATACATATATGTCTGCACTTTTTTACATTCTTTTATGAAGAGAGTGAAATGCTTGAATAAATTCCCAGTATTTTCAAAGGAGGGAGTTTTTGTGGACATTTCTTTACTAGAGTGGGTAGTGAAAATGGACAGGGACAGTTGTGGCCAAACAGCAATGGCAATATACTGTTACACTTGCAGTTTCAGTACACACTTAATTGTTGGGCAAGGAAATACCTGGTTCCATTGCATTTTATCTTTCTTCAGGGGTAAAAAAAAAAAAAAGATGCAGGATAAAACCATACACCTCAATTTCATCAAATAAACTGTTTTTCAGTTTTCTTTGATAAGAGGATATCTTTGTTCGCTTTCTTATTTTTTATCAATAACCATGGACTCTCTCAAGGCTATAGGTGTTTTCCTTTACCTTTGACTTACCTTATCTTTTCAGTCTATATGTTACGGTACATGTGGGAAAACTAGGGTTAGGGTTAGGTGCTACGTCGACTTGGTACATGCTGGCATGTCTAACCCTAACCCTAATCCTAACCCTAGTTTTCCCACATGTACCGTATTCCCACATGTACCGTAACATATATATCTTAACTGATATGTTCTCTGAATCAAACTACCTGTCAGACATTTTTCAGAAGTAACAAAATGGGTGTTCCCACAGCAGGGACTCAGAGGAACAGAGGCAATAGATGAAAGTCTGCAGCAAGAAAAAGGATAATAGCAGTGTTTACTGTATTGCAAATTATATGGCATTAGTCTATTCATCCTTTGTTTGTTTTTGATAATAATTTTCAATGATCAAAGATAGAGTTGCACCCACGGTTGCTCCCAATATGAACAAATGTTTGGGCCCAGTACCTTAGTCAGGGTTGACGTCACAAACATCATGACAGAAAGTAGGTCTAGGCATAATTATATTGATCCTCAGCATATCAAAATCGTCCTGGGAGAATGATATGAAGACCTATTGACCTCTCCAAATCACAATGCTTAGCATCCTTGCTATTTGTTTTAGGTGTAGGCCTACAATTTATCAGCATTTATTTGACTTTGTGTATGTATGTATGTATGTATGTATGTATGTATGTATGTATGTATGTATGTATGTATGTATGTATGTATGTATGTATGTATGTATGTATGTGGTTTTGTGGACTAAGCAAACAGGAAGTGAACACACAGTGCCTGGCCTGTACCAGAATGCATGCTGTTGCCAAAATACAACCACTCACATTGCGCTTCTACTTGTATCCAATGCGCTAAATACAAATTACACATTTTAGACTACAATTCTTTAGGGCGCATCGCCTGCTGGGCATAGGGCACTGGTTTGGCATGGGCCTGGGGCGCTTAGGTGGCGTAGCGGGTTAAGTGTTGACCCTGTAACCGCAGGGTCCCCGGTTCGATTCCGTCCGGGGACATGTCCTGCATGTCATCCCTCCTCTCTCTCTCACCCATCTAAATCTGTCTAAATCTCTACTGTATCTGTCAATAAAATGAAAAATATGAGAGGGACTGCCCCACTCAGAAAAAATTACTTTAAACTTAAAAAAAAAAGGATTGGCATGGTCCTTCCTCACAGGTTGGAGAGGAGCCAAAGATGATAGAAGACAAATCAGCGTAGATTATTGTGAATGTGTGTTGATATGCAAATATCAAGACTCCTGCAAACATGATTTGCATACAATGAACTTGAATCTTGAATCTCTTCCTCCATGAACTTCTAGAAATAAAGGAAAATATGAATTTCATTAAAACTCTACTGAAATATCCTACTCAATGAGTATTGTTACTTAAGTGAAATGTTATTAAAGTAAAACTAGTAACAAGTTTAAGTCTAGGAAACAACGTGAGTGAAAAAAGTAGCTTTAAAGTAGTCAAGTATTATTTCATTGTTCAGATTTTGTTTGATGTGATTTGGCCTGTTTAAGTGCGGTGCTTGTTATAGAATATTAGGCACCTTTACCAGCAAATGCTGGTATGATTCTACTATGAATATCATTGTACTTTGTAATGGATGATAAAAAAGGTACACAATAAGAATAATTTATTGAAAACATACATAGGTAAAATAACAAACTAAAATGTTTAAAAAAAATACTCAAATAAGTACAAATCCTTGAAAAAATCTACCTAATTACAGTAATGAGTAGTTGTAAATTCGTTACTTTACGCCTCTGGTCTCATGACAATACATTTTGAAACTAGTATTAGGGAAAACAAAGTCAAGATCAGACGATAAACGACAAACCAATTGTTGGGTCGTTTTTTTTATACGGTGCCTTTTCCGTCCCCAGTACTAAATCATGTTGTATTTTGTCTAAATTTGGACAAATACTAATTCCATTAGGTTTTTCATGTATAGTCAATTGTTATTTATTATGAATACAATGATATGGGCTTCTAAGTTGTTGTTTTCTACATTTTAAAAGCTTTGGTTAAAGATGTAAATGGGATTTTGCATGGGATTTGGGATGTCCCCAGTGTTGTTCATTCAACTTCAATCCCAAAAAGAACTATTAAAAACATATACATTTCCAAATATGTTATTATTATTTCATTTTCCTGATCAATATCTATTGAAATCAAATATAGTTTTTATCCATTTTTTATTTATTTTGTACAAAAAAATTAAGGGTTTGCTTACAATATTGCTTGTCCCTGCGATCACTGTCCACCCTGTTATGCTGTGTTAATGTCCCTTTTAAAAGAAAACCATATTTCTCAATCACATCACTCTCATGAGGTGACATCACATCAGTGGAGGGGATTTCAAATGTTGTAAGCTGTGTGATTTTCTACCTCTTTTACCATCTGATTTTTATGTTTTTATCCAGTGAGTTTAATGTGGTTGATCATAACGTGTCCACCCTGTTATGCCTAAATATTGAGGAGATCAATCAAATTGAATAATTTCAAAAAAAAAGTATTTAGTGCAAATTAGATTCCTCATCAAGTATTCATGGTCATTCTAGGCATTATGCTAACACAGGCAGGCTAAAGGCTAACTTTAACTCAAAATGTCCACCCTGTTAGTGTCCACCCTGTTATGTGTCCACTCTGTTCTGGAGACACTCGCCCTATTCAACTACAGAGGGTATTCTAAATAAAATAAAATGTAGGTGCCTGAGCTCGACCACTATGTTTTGCAGCAAGCTAGATATGTCCTTTATATAATAGAACATTAAAATATAGATAAATCAACAATTTATTTTTCACAAGTTATGAAGTCCAAATGGCACCGTATTAAAAAAATGACCCTGTTACATTCCTTTACATACACCCTCTGCCACCACAGCAGGCTATTATTATTAGGTCCTTCAATGACACGGTAACCTGCATTACGACCCACTATTGCAATGCGGCAACAGTGTCTGAGTGTTGGGTTGGATAGGCAGGGTGCTATGGTAGTCCTGGTCATGTGATTCTGCTTTTCTTCCTCCTAGTTTTCTGCTCCGGAGTTGAAAGCAGAGAGCAGTGCGGGCCACCAGTCTGTCTCAACCTCGCTAGATGCGGTGACTTTTCGTCCAGAGAGACTCATCCACATTTTTCTCACTCGGCGTGATTTCCCCCTAAACTTTCTGAAGATGGCTGGGGCAATTATTGAAAACATGAGCACCAAAAAGTTGGTGATCGCCGGAGTTATTCTGCTTTTGTTCCAAGCGTTTTCTTTCATGGTCGGTGGCTTGATAGGTGAGCATGGAGAGTTTTTTTTTTCTTCCCTTGTTGAAAAACCCTTTGTAGTTTGTAGTAGGATATTATTGCATTTGTTGCATAACATAGCCTACATCAAAGTGTAGTTGGCTAAATTAGATTACTGATTTTATGATGTTATCTAAGTTAGTTCAGAATGGACGTAAAAGTTTGCAATTTGGTTATTTTCTGTTGCACAAATGTAACCATAAATTGTTATAAAATGGGCGAGCATGGCGACATTTGTAGCGAGTTTATCGCAGCAGCATAAGGAAAGATTATACATTGTATTATTTGACGTTTTTACATTGGAGCTATTGACAATGTGGCTTTTGAAGAAATGACTTAGTATCAAACATTTTCCTGGGATTTGCTACAAATCACAGCAAACTTCTGTCGGCTGGGAGGCTTCAGGTGGTAACCCTCCAAAAAGGAAAAAAGAATAGGACACATTGCACCATTTCATAGCGCCTTTTCTTATGTTACACCTGAAAGCCACCCCATTGCTCTCAAATTCATCTACCATTATGCATAATACACCTCAGGTTCTAGTGCTTTTTATAACTTCTCTTTGTCGCACAGAATGTTGTCTCTCCCCCCTCATTATGTCTGTGCTCCATGGCCCCAGGCTCCATCTCTCTGTCTCTCTCTGTCTGTCTCTGTCTCTCTCTCTCTCTGTCTCTCTCTCTCTCTCTCTCTCTCTCTCTCTCTCTCTCTCTCTCTCTCTCTCTCTCTCTCTCTCTCTCTCTCTCTCTCTCTCAACATTGCATATTTCCTCCTCTACTGCTGCTGCAGGTTCGATTTGCATGGATGTGTTCCCCACTGACACACACTGACACACACTGACACACACACTGACACACACACACACACACACACACACACACACACACACACACACACACACACACACACACACACACACACACACACACACGCACACTTAAAAAGTTGTGCTTCGCTCCAAGGGTTGCATTAGAGTTGCTGTCAGTTTTTTATTTATTTATTTATTTTTAACATCAAAACCACAAGAGAGTTTTATACAAGTTTAGGCCTTGTGTAAAATATCCCCTTCTCTCTCTGGTGGGCTGGGCTGGGCTTGAAAACCCTCCCCAGTCAGTCATTCTCCTCTCCATAGCTGGATTGCTTGTGATAAATTAGCTTGTTTGGGCCGCTCCTGGGTGAGATAGTTTTAATGAAGCCGGATGCCTTTGTGTTTGCTCGGTGGCTGGGGGCAGCCAGGGTAATTGAGTAGAAAGGCGTCCGTCTCCCCCTGGTTTTGGGACAACTCGGACACGGCATGAGCTCACTGGGCTGAGAGGCAGCCATTATTGGGGAAACACTGGGGTGGATACTGGAGGGGCCGTGTGCTCCCGGGAACCTCGGGGTCACTAGATAATTGAACTCTGAGGGGTTCCTTACAGTAGCTGGTTTCATTAATTTTGGTGTGTCTGTGTTTTTGTGTGTCTGAGAAGTCCATTGATACCTGACACCTACACACACACACAATAAGAAGATGGCCTTGGGTTGGGTTTGTTGTCAAAGGCCTAGCCTTGAAGGTCTGAGGCTGTTACTTTACTCTCCTGAGAGTAAATTTAATGGACTTGACATCATCAACTGGAGGAGTTGGTAACGGTAATGGAGATAATCTGCACAGACTTTGACAGACAATCGACATGTTTCCTTGTTTTGGCATTTTTTTATTCCAATAGATAAATGATAGTCAATTGCATCATTTTGACAGCTGATTGATCTCTAAAGATTTGCACAATGAAGTCTTAGTTAGCAGTGTATTTAACTGCTAGGCTTTTCCTTTGGTCATCATACATGAACATCATCCTGCTAACCAACAATATTGGTCAACTAGACAGTTTTTTAGACAGACTTCTTTTAAATAATGCTCCACCGAGATTTGAACCGGTGTAGGTACCAAATGTATTAATTCGGGTCTGTTCGGGGTCCTGCCAATACAAATGACGTATCACTGTATGATTGGCTGTGATGACGTAACACATTCTGATTGGCTGCAGAGCCGTAAACGGAAACCATCTGGGTTACAGGAGCGGGCTAGTTTGCTAACGTTAGTAAAGCAACAATGTCAATATGAACTCCAGATTAACGTTAGCTAGCCACTGCCCAATAGTAATGTTATAAGGTGATCTATCAAACATGGCACAACCCAATTCCCCAAATAGCATGCAAGTTCACATTGACATTGTTTGCTAATGTTAGCTAGCTAACACTTAACCGATGTCGGCTAGCTAGGTTAGTACGTTAGTCAGCTAGCTAAAGTTAGCCTAGATAGAGAGCGTGAGCTAACGCCTTTGATGCCGCTCGCTGTACTAGCCTAGCTAGACGACTAATCAAGTAGCTAATCAATAGTAGTTAGTATAGTAGTCAAATGTGTTATTTCCACTAACATATATGGCTTTTTCAACAAGTAACTTGAGCTCTCAGAGAAATAAAAGACAAGTTCCTGAAAAAGTATTTTATGAATCACAGCTGCCGTGAGTGACCCAGGCTGTAGTCCTGCTAACTGCACTGCTTTTATCATTATGATTTCTCTGGTCATGTATCTCAAATGTATTCCACCAATTTAATGCTGGGCCAAATCTGAACATCCGTTTTTCTTGCCTGACAGAGTGGCATCATGCATGCATCTCAAGTTAGGTCGGTTTCCATCCTTTCATTTTCTATGCCTTTATCACACTGGGTCCACGTACCAGCCTCCTGGCTTTCACCTAGAGCCCTAAAGTCTTCAGCTTTGTGATGTTAATGTGTAGTTCCTCTCTCAATGACCGTTTGATATCCTGAGTGTCAACCTCATCCAGCTCATGAATTTCTGAGGATGCAGTATAATGGTTTAAAGGGTTACCTCAGGAGTTTTCAATTTATACTCAGATCAGATGGTTCCCTACCTTGAACTTAGCAAGGAGAAACTTTAACCCATGGTTCAGAGTTGTTTAAATAGCCACTACTTACTTAAACCACCACTAACAAAATAACAATGGGCAGGGCTTGACATTAAGTTGAAATGTAGTGTCAACTTGCCCAAATTCACATGATCTTTGCAAAAAAAAGGAAAAGGAAAAAGAAGAACAGTTTCCTTGAATATGGGAATAATATCAGCCCCTTTCAATGGAACAAAACAAAAACTTTGCAAGCTGTGAGGCAATGAGACTGCAGTAGAATTCCGTTGCATTGCCAGGCGAGATAGTCCATAGATGTGCTTTCTAGATTAAAGCACATAGGCAGCCATGTGTGCATTTGTTAGCGGATATTCTTTGCTAGTTACCACGTTATTTAGCAGTTTAACTGCAGTTGAAACCATAAACCTTTCATCTGAAAGGGGCAGTGTTGTATTTTGAGACAGGCTTGACAGCAAATAGGCATTTTTATCAGATTTTTCTGTATGGTATATGCATATTTATCTCATGATAACCATGTTTCCTAGTTTGGAAAGACTGACAAAATCCTTTGCAGAAAGTAGGCCTAGCGACAAAACCCATTTGAAATGAGCCAATCAAATACCTTGCATGGGCGGAGCTGATAAAAGAAAACAGAATTCAGCTTTTCCTTCAGATTTTCTTAAAATGTCTTCAATGTTGCACACTAGCATAGGCAACAACTCTCTGAAAAATAGTCCTGCCTGGTTGTAATAAAAGATGACGCATAACAAAAACAAGCGTTCTATGGGCATGTGGGAGGAGGAGGGTTCTTGGAATGTAACATCCAAGGAAAATTCGAGCATAGTTCAATCCGAGCCAGATCGGCTAATCTAACGCCTCGTCTACATGCACACAGGTATTTTTGAAGACAGGGTTTTTCCCTCCTTCGTTCTAAAAAAAGAAATATCCTGTCCACACAAGCACTGTGAAAATATTGAAACAAGAGAACGTCAACATGATTTCAAATGCTCACATAAGCATGCCAGGCCAGTAGGGTTAGTGATAAAACGTTATGTCCACACCTAAACACCACAGAAGAATATTAGGGGCATGCACATTGATTGGGCCTCTTCTTGTGAATAAATGTCGCCTTTGGATGATGTAAACGAAGGAGATAACGGCGCACACTGATGTCACAAGCCCAAAACTGAAAAAACAAACAACATTCTATATTCTACATTCAACATTCTACTCAACATTGAACTATTTTCACTCTGGAGGGAGTTTTCCAAAAGGTAAATTTTAAGTGAACTGAAACACGGTTTGCATGGGGAGGAAAGGCCAAAATGCATAAAAATGCTATGTTTAAAAAAAATACCCATCTAGGCCTACTTGTGGTCAGGGCATAACATTCTCCAGGATTCTCTGTGAATGTCAGTAATCAAGAAAATAGCCTATTTAGCAGTGTGTCAAATCTGAGCTCTGTCCACTGACCTAGCACGTCCTTTGAGACTCCGATGGGAACCCTGTCCCCTTGTGTCAAATTATACCCACAACCTGACCCATTGGTCTCTGGACTGCCTCACCTTCAGAGCTCTCTGGACAGTTCTGGATAAAAGTGTCTCACACTTTGAAAACCAAATTGGCAATGAGGTATTAGGCTATAATTTAGGCTACAATATTTGTGTCCTCATGTGCATGTTAGAGGTGGCTAAAGATAGTAGTGGCTATTTAAACAACTGAACTATGCGTTAAAGTTTCTCTTGGCCCATAAACTAATTAAATTAAATTAAATTAAATTAAATTAAATAAATGTAAGGAATGTGACTAAACTTAAAAATCCTGAGCTAACCCTTTAAGTGCAGGAGTCTCTCATAAAAGCTAATTTTAAAGGGATTGACCCATGCAATAGGGCATTCAGTCCACATTGTTCAAGATGATTGCCACATTGGTAGCCCTGGTTGATCTCAAACTGACTGATTTGCTCATAGCTTTGATGATTATTTTCCAAATTGAAAAAAGTTGAATTTAAAACAATGCATGACTGTATGAATTCACAGTGTTCAAAGATACAAAGTTGCATTGCAGTTATGGAAAATATGCTCTTCAACCATAGGATAGGCGAAGAGCATATTGAACAGATTATAACGTAATGAGTGGGCAGTAAGATAACAAACTGGTACCCAGATAACATAATACGGAATATGAACATATGATTTTCTCTCCCTCCAGCCCCCAGTCCCACCACACCCGTCCACTACCTGGCTACTAAGTGTGTGGACACCGCTAAGCACCACCAGAGCTCCAAGTGGTTCATGCCCTGGGGCCCCGACCAGTGTGTCAAGATCCGGGACTTTGACGAGGCCATGGCCAAGAAGATTGAGGCCAACAACATTGTGTTTGCCGTCCACCTGCCTCCGCCTGGGATGGACATGAGCCCGTGGTTCCAGTTCATGCTCGTCATCCTGCAGTTCGACATCGCTTTCAAGATGTACAACCAGATAGGTGAGCGACTTCTGTTCTGACTGGGGTTCAATTTGGTGAACGTTGTTTTTGTGGTTATTATTATTTCAGTCAATGTTAGTGACATTTAACATCTCTGTTGTGTGTGTGTGTGTGTGTGTGTGTGTGTGTGTGTGTGTGTGTGTGTTATGTTGTGCCTGTATGTGTGTTGCCTTTGTTTGTATTATGTTATGTTTGTGTGTATTATGTCAGGTCTGTGTTTTTCCTGTGTGTGTGTGTGTGTGTGTGTGTGTGTGTATGCATGCATGTGTATTCAATAACTCAATAGTACGTAATCACCAGCCCAAGCATCTGCATGACCGGTATAATATTCAGTTCCTTTGTTATCCCACTGTGAGTGTTCACACAGACTATTCAGACATGTGTGCTAATGCTGCTCATGCTGCTTATTGGTGTCCCTCTATGTCAGCGGCAGCCTACTATTGCCTGCTTTTGTTGAACCCATTGTGTGGAACGCTCGAGCACCCAGAGGAATGTGCCTTTTCTCTCCTCTGAGTAGATTAGATTTCTCTCATGCTGAGATAGGCCTAACAATGATGGATGTGCTGCTGGTTCTCCATGGTAGTTGAAGCCTCAGGGCTCCGTGGCAGGGAGCTTAGTCTCTGTAGGACAGGTATGGGGGGGAGGCTGGTATAGAACTGGCTCAAATTGGAGTTTGCTAGCTTTGTAATTCCCTAAATATACAGTGGAATAACACTCAATTTGTGTGACCGTCTCCTCTCAGGAGGAGGTTTTATTTGTATAGTATAGTGGATAGTGTACATAGCCTTTATTTATGTAAACCAGCTCTTTTCCCTTCTTGTTTTTAGTTTTTTTTCCTAGCACCAGGGGAGCCCCCCCTCCCAAATTTCGTTGTTTGGTACCTGTACTATATCAATGACAATAAAGACCATTCATTCATTCATTCATTCATTCATTCATTCTCAGCTGTCCTGCATCGCGCAGAGCCCGCAGCGCAGAGCGCATAGCAATGTCTAATTATGCTTACCATAACCAAGTTCTCCCATACTGTGCTTTTGGACTAGTATGGTATGTTTATATCAACGGTAATCAAGTGCTTTAGTTCGTGAAACTTGGTGATAGTAAGCATAACACGAGTTGTCTCGCTAGAACGAGACAGGTGCGTGAGACTGCCATATATCTGCCATATATCATACATCCGTTTTATATGCATTTCTCTTCATATTTTTCAATAGAAAACAGAGGTATGATATATGGCAGTCTCACACGCCTGTCTCGTTCCAGTTCTGCATCCAATTGAATGCATGACTCAAGTAGATCGTGCAACCAGGCAATGCATGACATGTGTAAAAGGGGCCAACACAGTAATTATTGAGCATTTCGTGTGAGCTTGGGATTCCATGAAAATTACAGGGAACTATGTGTGAAAGGGGCTTTTGACAAATGTGTCCCATCTGGCCAAATGGGTTTCATCTGGCCATACCCAAGACACTTGGTAACATTGTTGATGAGAGAATGTATGATAAGGGATGGGTCTCTCAGTCAGTCTCCATTAGTAGTAGTAGTTACTAGTTATAGTTGGAGGGTAATGTAAAATTAGAAATTGGACACAAAAGCCCCAAAGTGTTGAGTCATTTTCTGTTAATTAAAAAAAGTTCCTTCGCCTCCCCCGTATCTTACTAACCTTCCTTTATGTTAATATTGGGAGTGGGTTTTCTAAAAGACATAATATGGTGAACATGCCTGTTCAGTCTTGCTGCTCCTACAGTGATCTTCAGTGTTACATTTTACTAATGTGTAACCATGGTATCAGATCTTGGCTTTTGTTCAAAGGGCATGACAGCTATCTCCCGGCCAGAATATTAAAGGAAAGATATGGAGGTTCAATCTTGCTTCTTTTTCTCTACATTCACATTCCTTAGAACTTCCTTCTTACTGTAGCTGGTGGGACATCTTAGAGGTTTGTGGTTTGGTAGGCAAAGAGGGGGCCACTGGGTGGATCAGGTCATGGCGTGGTGCCATGTCTGGAGCTGTGAAAGGAGGGATTAAAGGGATAACAAAGGGGACTAATGAAGGGTGTTCGATGAGCTGGGTTCGGCCTGGGAAAGTGATCGGAACATCAGACATCTTCAAGCACCAGGAGCCCTATATGATATGGGAGGGGTAAAGCTGGAGGCATAACGTTATACATTATGTTCTATTGTGTGACAGACTTATAGCTGGTGGTGGAGTGTGCATGAACAAGAACAGCTGTAGGATAGGAGGGTATCATTTCATTTCTGATATTCCCCAGCCATTCATTGAAAGAGTAACTACAGCAGTGAGCGAACTGTATCTATTTTAGTGGATACACTCCAGTAGTAGTTAGCATTCGTAGTCTAAGCCAGAAGTTTGGGGCTGGGGCGGCGGTGGCGGTTGTTGTTTACTGCTCTTCCTGGCAGACTAGTCAGTGATTCACCCTACTACACCAGGATTCTTCCCACACAGATGCTACAGATTGAGGCTGTTCTTTCTCCACCCTACCGGGGTTCATTGGGAGGCTGGGCAGACTAGCTGTGATCGGCTGCCAACAGTGTTCCTGTGTGGCCCCTGGCCCCCCAAGGCAACAAGCTAATGATCAGCCTGTGTGAACAGTCGTCTGTTCGTCTGACCTAGGTAGACTGTTAAGCAGGGCCTTTTAATCATGCACTGAGATTCACAATCATCATGTACTGAGAGAGCATGCATCAAACAATGAATGACAACTCATCATAGGCCTTCATGTGAAAGAAAACGGCATCTGCGACATGAACAGTTACACAAGTACAGATAGCTGCAGCTAGTTTGTAGCCAGTTTGTTTCACATTAGAAGGGTTCCTGCAGTCTATTGACAGAGCTCTGAGTTACTATTGTATCTCATGGCATCCAAAATCTCACTGGCAGTGAGTTCTCAACAAACCGAACCATTTGAACCAAGAAAATGGCGTCAGTTTGTCTGTCTATAAAACAAACAGAGCACTTTATTTATATTGGGTCAAACCAGAAGGTGGATTCATTCTACCCTGTATTACTAATATAACCAACAAAATGGCGTCAGTTTGTCTATAAAACAAACAGAGCACTTTATTTAGGCTATATTGGTTCAAACCAGAAGGTGGATTCTATTCTACCCTGTATTAATATATAACCACCCCGAGTAATGAGAATAGTTAGGTCTGTCTGCCCCCCCCCTAGAACACCTAGCCCCTCTGGGTCCATGAGATAAATTGCCCCCTTTTCCCATTCCACTCCACCCCACCCCGGCACCAACCCAGTAACCCTGGCAGGGCGCCAGCAATAACACAGCTGTTGAGGAGGCTTAGTCGCCGTGGCGATAGGCACTGGGTTGGGGTGGAATGTTTGTGTGCGGTAAGATGACATTCAGGATCTTTGGCAATGTTAGCTTGAGAGGGGGGGTATAGACAGTAGGGGAGAGAGAGGGGTCGGTCTGCCAGTAATCTCTTTCCTTCCTCTCTTCCCTCCTCTCTCTCCCTCCCTCAAGTCAGGCCATTGGGTTTCTTTCTCTGGACTCTCTTAACTTGTTTCATAACAGTTAACACAAGTCTCTTTGGAAGGGTGAAGTAGAGAACACTTGCTTTTTGCAATGTGATCTAAATCCTGTCCTATGATGGTAGTAAGTCAGTTTCTGGAAGCCGCCTTATGCAAGTCTCAAAGGGTTGGTTTTGCACTTTTAAGTAAGGAATTGAGTATCTGTTGTAGAAGGCCTTATGTATGTGAAACAAAATTAAAGTGCTGTAGACCGGCTTGCCATATCTTTGGTCTTCTTTTTGGCTTCCAGGTAAAGTGGATTTGCTTGACATTCTGGGTTTCTTGGGTGTATCAGATATCCAGTGATTTGAGGATTACTGTTTACCCTGACATAAAAGTTTCCTCTGACATTTCCATACCTCAAAAGTGGTCTAAAGTTCATACCTTTTGAGGTATAAAAACCATCTTAAAGGGTCTATGTAATGAAAATCGTGTGTTTGAAGACCTCAATTCATGTTTGATCAAACTTTTGATTGTACCATTGACTCACCCTTTTCACTTACATGTGCTTAAATGTGTTTCCAGGGAAAAGTGTTTGGAATGCATCCCCCCCAAAAGCTGAACAATGAACCAAGTGGCATAGGGATTAGCAGAAATATGTCCTGGATATAATTTTGTCATGAGTTGCATACGTTTTATAAATTGTCTTTGATTAGTTGAAGATATAACACTTATGAATGGTAATGACCTAGAGGGATATCGGTTCCAACACTTGAGCTTAGAATGATAAGGTTCTATCTCCGTTTAGGGTAGTTCAGAGATATTGAGCGTCAAAGTTTTTACATTCCATTATGTTTTGTGAGATGGAACCTTTGTATTTTATTAATTACTAAGTCAAAAATGTCAACATTTAAGAAATAACACCACACAGGCATTAATAAACACCTAATGGATCAGATTATGTAAAAAAAACTAAATTTTGACAAAAATGGAGATAGAACCTTATAATTCTAATGTCACTACTTAGACTAATGTCAAAACTTAGAATTATAATGTGTGACATTATAATTCTAATGTCGCACTGATTAAAAAGTGACCCTCTGGCTCAGCAAAACCTGCACAGTGCACATATCAGGTACTAGTTTTTATTAGGCACGAATGGTCGGCAGCTATTGAATCCTATCACATCTGCAGACATCTCCCTGTTACCAGCCCATTGTTAAGTCAGTTTTCAAATAGACTAAATAAATACATTACAACAGCATGTTGGTACTCAATAAATGAACCTTATGTTTGCAGATGTATTTTTTATTATTTTCTTTATAAATATGCACAGTCCTAGATATAAGCATTTACAATATTGGCTCTGCATAGGTTATGAACAGTTCATGAGAAAGTGAAGCGCTTTTCGCTATCCCCAAGGTAGTCTCGTCTTCTCACAGCAGGAGTGATATCGTGACGTTAGAATTATAAGGTTCTATCTAAATTTGTCAAAATTGATTAAAATGGGTTTACATTTTATCAAAAATTGATTAACATTTTTAAAATGTTTAAATGTTTTAGTTAGTTCATCTCACAAAACATAATGGAATGTAAAAACGTTGACACTCAATATCTCTGAACTACCCTAAACGGATATAGAACCTTATAATGCTGAGCTCACGAAATGTAATCTGGGGATATTTATTCCTCTAAGCAGTAAACTCAGTTTAGGGTTAGTTTATTCTCACCTACTTTCTCTTCTCACTATTTGTAATGCCTGAGCCAGGGAACGGCCTCAAGTAAAAGAAAAATTACGTGTTGGTTGATTTGTTAGCTGTAAAATGACCCAATGTTGTTAGTTCCACAAAATGTATGTGTAGTGGTGGAGAGATTGTGGATTTGCAGCAGTGAATCCATCCTTTTCATCACTCAAGGTGTAGCTCTCCCTCTGCCCTTTTCTCCCAAAGCCATAACTGCCTGTCAGTCATCAGAGACTCATTTCATCCCAGTCCCTCGTACCCTACTAGGCTAACTGTCGGTCCTGACAGATGGATAACTGTACATGTTACGCAATTGGGAAATTTGAGATGAATTGTAGCTGTAAATGGAGGATTTGATTAAGTCTGATTACAAATGTCTTCAATGCTGCTCTGCTGGCTCAGACATGCACGGAGCAACAATGTCAATAACATCTCCGCCAACTACTGTGTCGGTATTGCTCATTGTTTATGTTGTACTGTATACCAAGTCAATATGGCCTTTTCAACTTTGAACTACCTTCCCCCCCCTGCCACACACACACACACACACACACACACACACACACACACACACACACACACACACACACACACACACACAGAGGATGGAGCAGTGTCGACCATAGATGTGGGTCTTGCCTACAGAGATGACATGACATCAGACTGGACAGAGATGGCCCACTCAATAGAGCAGAGGAAGCTCAGCTGTAACTTCACAACCAGCAAGGTAAAAAAAAATAAAAAAGTCAGTCAGTTAGATGTCTTGTAGCTGTGATGCATTCAAAAGAGTTTTGTAGGCGATTGTTCCAACATCATACGTATCGTATTATCGTATGATTTCTAGCTATATTTCACATAGTTCCATTGTTTCATTTCACTGCTTCACTTTATGTGTCTGACTGAACTGTTTCTGTGTCCTGTAGTCCTACGAGAACGAGGGGCGCTATTACGAGTGTGACCTGCTGCCCTTCATGGAGCTAGGGAGTGTGGCCCACAAGTACTACCTCCTCAACATCCGCCTGCCAGTCAGTGAACGGAAGAAGATTAACGTGGGCATCGGAGAGATCAAGGACATCCGCCTGGTGGTGAGTATCACTGCTTGTCTTGCTTAAGGGGCGGCTGTGGTGCAGGAGGTTGAGCCGCCGTCTAATCGGCGGTTCGAGCCCCCGCTGGCCACATGTTGAAATGTCCTTGGGCAAGACACTGAACCCCATAATTGCTCCCAGTGAACGGGCCGGCGCCTTGCATGGCAGCTTGCCGCCATTGGTGTGTGAATGGGTGAATGAGAGGCCGTTGTAAAGCGCTTTGGAGCAGCAAAAAAGGCGCTATATAAGTGCAGTCCATTTACCATTTACCATTTAAGAGGCAAGAGAATATTCAGAATCATTGCCCATATATTCAGTCAGGAATACTAAGTGTATAAATCTGCTTGGTGAAATTAAAATGATAAAGAAAAGAACAAAAATAATATACTAATGTGTTTATTTATTGTGTTTATTCATATCAGGGGATCCATCAGAATGGCGGCTTTACAAAGGTGTGGTTCGCCATGAAGACCTTCCTGACCCCCAGCATCCTCATCATCATGGTGTGGTACTGGAGACGCATCACCCTTATGACACGCCCACCCGTGCTGCTGGAGAAGTAAGGCCCGTGGTCATCATCACAACCATAATTCATTATAGGTGGCACTTTGTGACGTTAGAATTATAAGGTTCTATCTCCATTTTTGTCAAAATGTGTGTTTTTTTACATAATCTGATCCATTAGGTGTTTATTAATGCCTGTGTGGTGTTATTTTTAAAATGTTGAAATGTTTTACTTAGTAATTAATAAAATACAAAGGTTCCATCTCACAAAACATAATGAAAAAATAAACTTTGACGCTCAATATCTCTGAACTGCCCTAAACGGAGATAGAACCTTATCATTCTAAGTTCATGACTTCTTACTTCTTCTTTTGTCAAATTAATCACTTATCAAACATGACATAGGCAAGATACACACAACATAGCTTTCACCTTTTCAGTCATGGGTTGTATTTACTTTAAATTAAACGTTTTCAAACCAATTTGAACGAATGTAACCCTCGTGGATACCAGTCGCCCCGCTTCTAATACCAAGTAAAGGAGGGGGAAGTGTCATTAGATTAACTATGGATGAATTGTGCATCTAGGTCAGGCTGGCTCACTGCAGGTCCTCGAGAGCAGCGAGGTAGCACTTGACAGCCTGACTGCAAGGGAGTCTGGTTTATGGGAAGGCGCCCAAATGAGATCTCACAAAATACAAATCGATTTTTTTCTGCTGGTTAACTTTGGACTGAGTAAAAGCCAAATCTCAGTTGGCATTCGGCGCTCTTGGCGCTCAGGTCTCCATTGAAAAGAAAATAATCATATTTATCAATGGAATGGAATAATGAATGGAATATATCCTGGTTAATAAAAGTCAAAATAGGGACATACAAGAGTCGATGGCTTGCAGCTTTTTCAAGAACTGTATTCATGAATCAACAACAATGCCTGAATGAGTGTTAGAATATCGTTATAGAACGTAATCCTGAGAGTAAAATATTTAGTTAACCCTCTGCCATGCAGGGAGAGCATATCAGTAGGCCACTGTGTTAGTAAGTAACGTTTATTTATATAGCACAAAAATCACAACGACCTGAACCGCCCAAAGTGCTTAACAGATAAAATTTAAAGAGAAAAACAAGATAAAAGAGATAAAATACAGATACCTCAGGTCAAAGGCCAAGGAGAAAAGATGTGTTTTGACTAGTTTTTTAAAAGCCTCAATGCTCTCGGCGGCTCTGATGTGGAGGGGGAGACTATTCCAGAGCCTAGGGGCGGCCTTAGAGAAGGCTCTGTCCCCTCTAGTTTTTAAATGTAGTCCTGGGGACCTCCAAAAGCAGTGTTAAACACCACAGAAAGGTGATGAAATGTGTTACACAATCTGTGAGCACTACACTAACACAACCGTCTCTCTACCATCCCTCTCTTCTCTGGCTCACATCTCCCAAATGACCAGGCAGCTCTCAGGAAGTGACACATGTACCCTATTTGCGAACAGGAGATGATTATTTCATGCTGTAAAAGCTTTGCCGGAATGGTCTTGCATGCTAGTCTGCAGAGACATCAAGATTGAAACCTTTAAATATCTTTAAAGACATTTTTGCCTATGCAACATAGGCTGTTAAAATGATAAATGCCTCTGAATAGTCAACTATGCTGCATCTGATAACATTACTTACTAACATTACATATTATGTACAGTTTGAGAACGATATTGATTCAATATGTTGATCATGATGGCAATGATTATGACAAGTATGTTGATGTAGATATGGACAACTGTTAATCTGGTACTGGTGACTATTGTAAAGCCGGTACTGATCAGTGATTTGTGTCGTCCAGGGTTATATTTGCTCTGGGCATCTCCATGACTTTCATCAACATCCCAGTGGAGTGGTTCTCAGTGGGCTTCAACTGGACCTGGATGCTGCTGTTCGGGGACATCCGTCAGGGCATCTTCTACGCCATGCTGCTCTCCTTCTGGATCATCTTCTGTGGAGAGCACCTGATGGTCCGTCACCTTTCACCCTGTATCTCAATTCTTCAATTATCAATGCTCCCTTGAAGTGTGCACTTGTGCACTCGCCTACATAGATTTAAAAGCATATTTTGATGTGTGACTCTTATACCAATTGTATCCTTGTAAATCCATGTAGGGAAATGCACACTTCAGAGAGAAGGTAGAAACATGTGCTGTATTCTGCTGAGATTCAACCGTCTTCAAAGTGTAATGTACTGAAATAATGATAGCTGTCCACCTTTTCAAAATGTTCTTCTCCATCTCTTCCTCTAGGACCAGACAGAAAGGAACCGTTTCTCTGTCTACTGGAAACAGGTCATCCCCATCGTATTCGGATCCTTCTGCCTCTTCATCTTCGACATGTGTGAGAGGTGAGGCTGAATCTTCCACTGATCAATATTCTACAATGTCAGAAATGTAGTAATTTTTTTGTAAGATTTAATTCAATTCACTATCTTCATTGTCCCAGTAAGGTAATGAATTGTTCTAGTTGACATTATGTGTCAATCCTGGAAATCAAACAAACAAACAAACAAATTCTCTCCAGGGGCGTCCAGTTGAAGAACCCTTTCTACAGTATCTGGGCCTCGGATGTGGGGACTGAGCTTGCTGTATCCTTTCAATCTCCTACGGTTTGGATGTTATGGGGTTGTGGGGTTGTGTTATTATTATTATTTTTTACTTCAACGTGTCTGTCTATCTGTGTCTCTCTGTCTGTCTGTCTATCTGTGTCTCTCTGTCTGTCTGTCTATCTGTGTCTCTCTGTCTGTCTGTCTATCTGTGTCTCTCTGTTTGTCTGTCTGTCTGTCTGTCTATCTGTGTCTCTCTGTTTGTCTGTCTGTCTGTCTATCTGTGTCTCTCGGTTTGTCTGTCTGTCTATCTGTGTCTCTCTGTTTGTCTGTCTGTCTGTCTATCTATCTGTGTCTCTCTGTTTGTCTGTCTGTCTATCTGTGTCTCTCTGTTTGTCTGTCTGTCTGTCTATCTATCTGTGTCTCTCTGTTTGTCTGTCTGTCTGTCTATCTATCTATCTGTGTCTCTCTGTTTGTCTGTCTATCTGTATCTCTCTGTTTGTCTGTCTGTCTGTCTATCTGTGTCTCTCTGTTTGTCTGTCTGTCTGTCTATCTGTGTCTCTCTGTTTGTCTATCTGTGTCTCTCTGTTTGTTTGTCAGTCTGTCTATCTGTGTCTCTCTGTTTGTCTGTCTGTCTGTCTGTGTTTGTCTGTCTGTCTGTCTATCTGTGTCGCTCTGTTTGACTCTGTCTGTCTGTCTGTCTATCTATCTGTGTCTCTCTGTCTGTTTGTCTATCTGTGTTTGTCTGTCTATCTGTGTCTCTCTGTTTGTCTGTCTGTCTATCTGTGTCTCTCTGTTTGTCTGTCTGTCTATCTGTGTCTCTCTGTTTGTCTGTCTGTCTATCTGTGTCTCTCTGTTTGTCTGTCTATCTGTGTCTCTCTGTCTGTCTGTCTGTCTATCTGTGTCTCTCTGTTTGTCTGTCTGTCTATCTGTGTCTCTCTGTTTGTCTGTCTGTCTGTCTGTCTATCTGTCTCTCTGTTTGTCTGTCTGTCTATCTGTGTCTCTCTGTTTGTCTGTCTGTCTGTCTGTGTCTCTCTGTTTGTCTGTCTGTCTGTGTCTCTCTGTTTGTCTGTCTATCTATCTGTGTCTCTCTGTTTGTCTGTCTGTCTGTCTGTTTGTCTGTCTCTCTGTTTGTCTGTCTGTCTGTCTGTCTGTCTGTGACTAAAGATGAGGGTTAGAACTGCAGTGCGGAATCACGGGCCCAGGGTGATGCAAGATTCATCAGTACACCTCTCTGTCAGAAGCAAGTGTCAGAATGAGTCTCTCTCTCTCTCTCTCTCTCTCTCTCTCTCTCTCTCTCTCTCTCTCTCTCTCTCTCTCTCTCTCTCTCTCACCAGTCACCCTCCCCCCCTTTGCTCTCTCATCCTTATCTGTTCTCCCTGTTTTTCTATGTCCTTCTTTTCCCAGTCCCTCAGCCTAAAGGCTGGAAAAAAAACAGCCCTCTCTATCAAACCTTCCATGTGGAACATGACACGTTAGCTTTCATTTATAGCAGTACGTGAGGGTGTTTTTTTCTTTCTGCCTAGTGTTCAGCTTATGTCCCATTAGATACACTACGCATGGGTGTCTGACTGGGTAAGACCTATTTCTGTTGCTGAGCTGTATGTTACATCATCAGGCTAGTACCCTTGGTACTACACTGTATCTAAAGGTTGGTTCACATATCAGCCATTCTTTACATTTCTCTGTACATATGCCAGCCATGAAAGAAGATGTGCCATGTGTGACTTTATATTGTAGATTGCCTCCTGTTTTAGCACATCTCTAGCTGGCCGTTCACACATTTTCTTATGACTTAACAGTGTGTCGATAATTCGGTTGTTAAGTCGTGACGTGTTTCCGGGTCCAAAGTTGGCTGAGGCGCTGTCTTCGAAATGCCTCAGTAATAATAATAATAAATGATATTTATATAGCGCTTTTCCGAGGCTCAAAGACCCTGACAATATGGGGAAAACGGGAAAGTGCTGTGTCCCTTGTTGTATGAATAGATCCGAGTCTAAAAAACGATTGAACTGTCATTCTACCACTGTAGTACACTGGTACTCTGGTGCGGGGAATTTCTGGTTTGGACCCGGAAATGGCTAAACGTCACGTTTGACGTCAGACTTAACAACCGAATTGGAACTGTGTATTATGGTGTGCATTTGGCCACTTCCTCTACCATACCAGTTTACCCTTTAACTGAGGCTGATGCAGATGGCATTCATCATCGTGGCAGGGATCTGCGGCTGCCTCTACTTCCTCTTCCTGTGCTTCATGGTGTTCCAGGTGTTCCGCAACATCAGTGGGAAGAGGTCCTCCCTGCCCGCCATGTCCAAAGCAAGACGACTGCACTATGAGGTGGGTGGACCGTGTGGTGATGTGGAGAGTGTGAATGTGTCTGAATCAGTTGTGGGTGTGTGCAAAGGTTTTTTCATGGCTAGTAACTCTACTCTTCATGCATTTCAGGGGCTCATCTTCAGGTTCAAGTTCCTCATGTTGGTGACATTGTTCTGTGCTGCCATGACAGTCATCTTCTTCATCTTCAGTCAGGTGAGTCCCGTCCTACACCAGAATCCTCTGACAATTTCTCCCGCTTTCTTCATGATGTGGCATTTCCCATCCACCCCCCATAATCTTTATCCTAATTTGTCGTACAGATGAACATTCGATACTTGTTCAGGTTAAAGTTAATTCCATTTTTATTTTATGTCCAGTCAGTGTGGGCAATTCAGCAAAGAAAAACATATTTTGTGATGAGTGCATTTCTAAAAGGTTGTGACGTTAGAATTATAAGGTTCTATTTCCATTTTTGTCAAAATTGATTTTTCTACATAATCTGATCCATTAGGTGTTTATTAATGCCTGTGTGGTGTTATTTTTAAAATGTTGACATTTTTGAGTTAGTAATTCATAAAATACAAAGGTTCCATCTCACAAAACATAATGGAATCTAAAAACGTTGACGCTCAATATCTCTGAACTACCCTAAACGGAGATAGAACCTTATAATTCTAAGCTCACGAGGTGCCATATGAAAATGGTTTACCCCCCCCCAGGTGAACGAGGGCCACTGGCACTGGGGAGACTACACGGTGCAGGCCAACAGCGCCTTCTTCACAGGGATCTACGGCATGTGGAACCTTTACGTCTTCGCCATCATGTTCCTGTACGCGCCCTCGCACAAACGCTACGGAGATGAGCAGTCCACCGGTGAGTCGATTCAATTCAACTTTATTCGCCATGTGCAGTGCACTAGGAACAATGATTTGGTATTCTACCATACTGAACAAGCTACAGTACATACAACAACAAGACGACAACACGACAATACTCAAGACAAAATATACAGTACCAGTATGAGTGGATATTATGAATAAATATACTGTACAACTAAATGCAAGAACATGTAAAGTGCAAGGTGCAATGATCAGCAGTTATTGAGAAGGGCTATGGCTTTGGGGAAGAAACTGTTCAAGTGGTGTGATGTTTTTGTCCTGGTGGCCCTGTACCGCTGTCCAGAAGAGAGTAATGCAAACAAGCTGTGAGCTGGATGTGAGGGGTCACTGTTTTTACCACATTATTTTTTAATAGTGTAATTATTGAATACGATCAATACCATTGGTTCTGTTTAGTCAGGGTTACCCGTAGTTGTATGTCCCTTAGAGTAGAATGTGGCTCATAATAATCCTACTTTTACGCATATAAAAAAAAGTTAGCAAGATTGATGACCCTAACTATAAATCTGGCTAGACCAACATATTGATATTTTAATGGTTAAGGGAGCTCATATGAATGTTTTAGTAGTTCTTGGGTGCCCTGTTATATCTGTAGCATGACAAGCTGTTTGAATACAGCACTTCAAAATTACACCTGAAACTGTCAAATGAGTTGATGCAACACAATTGTCACTATAAAGCTCCTACTGTTTAGATCCCTGGTTTATCTGGTCCAGAAATAAGAGCCTATGTCCTACAGCCAATAAAGGGTGTGTCTGTAGTGTTCCCAGTGGGAGGAGGGGCCTCTCTGGCCTGGGAGGGTGTTTCTAATGGACACCAGGCTTCTTTCCAGGGAGGGGGGTTAATGAAAACCATCCATCTCCTGACGTCAGAGTTGGAAGAGAGGAAAAGTATGTTCTGGTTCCCTGAAATGTGTCAGCCTTGTTTTTGAAGAGGCTGTGCTCTCTACTTCGCTTAGTAATTTCATTTAGTCAGGACCTCTTAAATCACATTTCGAGCAGAAGCTTCACTTGGAACCAAATCTGGAGGTACATACTGTATATTCCTCAAAGTAAAGACAACAAGTTGACCAGCTATAAACTCCATACTATCAACTTCACAAACAAACATAGCTTTATGGTACATTTTTGGTATATTATCAACTGACTTGAGACTCTTAGTAACTTGATATTCGTTATTTCTGTATCAGTCATTGATCATTGCTTGTCACCATCAACAGACTTTACTGCTGTGTAAACACTTATTTGTGTTTGATTGTCGATGTGCTCTGTGTGACTCCTTCAAACTAGCCCTCAAAACCCATCTGTTCTCCAAGGCATTTGGCCCCTAGTCATTGTTTTAGTTTTTGCTTTGTTTGTTTTCTGTTCTGTCTGTCCGTTTTCATCCCCTTGTACAGCGTCCTTGGGTTTTTGAAAGGCGCTATATAAATTAGAGTTATTATTATTATTATTAGGAGGTGCAGGAGCCAACAGTGGAGAGGACATCCAGCTGACCACCACCATCACCCATGTGGACGGCCCCACTGAGATCTACAAGATGACCGGCAAGGAGGCCCAAGAGTAGGACCTCCCTGGACCCTCCCTGGACCCACCCCCACCCCCACCCCCTACCGCGTGCTTCCCCCCCCAATGTCCTGTTCATCCTCACTGTACCCTCTGGTCCTTTCCATTTCAGAAACCTCTCAGTATCACTGTTTTTTGTAAATGTACTTTTGTTATGTTCCGGATTGTGTAAAAGCTGCTTCAGAAGAATGGGAATGGAATGTGAAACACACCATCTGGTGGTTAAAAAAGGTAATGAGGGAGGAAAAAAAAACGCTACCAAGGCATTACTCAACTGACTGTTTCCTCAATTAGGGGACGATTATTTGGTTCCTCATAGAGGGAACAATATTAAAGGATCCTGTTTTTCACACTCCAACCAGTAGTTTGAGATATGAATAACCAATTGGACATTTCGAGGCTCGATGGGTCAAAGATTTTCAACACTTTCAAAAGAAAGCATACCTCTGCAAGTCATCTGTAATATCTTTAACGCTCCAGAATTCTTTGTGATTTCTCTCTGATCTGTTTCCTGTACCGGTCCATGGAAAGTCCTATTGACTTGTTTCAAGTGGTGGATACCTTTTTGTATTGTGGGGAAACTGTAGGAACCACAGGGGCTTTTTGGGAAACACCAAGGTCATTATGTTACGATGTAGATATATATTTTTTATAAAGTGCTTATTTTCAGCTGTATGAAACATTAGCATTACTGTATCACTTACTGTCTGTTGGTGTACACATCATTTGAGATTCAAAGATGCTTCTATTAAACACATGTGGGAGTGTAGTTATTTGTGCTTTTTATGCTAATTTAAATAAAACTTTTACCGTAAGCTTTGCCTCTGTAGCCTATGTTTGTTAATTTATGCTCTCTGGTTTTCCATAGAGCCAGCCATCATCCGAGATAAGAGCTCGCACTCCGTTTTGTTAACCAAAACTCCCGCGCGGCCAAAGGTCAAAAGCGTGTTCGATTGACGAACGTTTAGATGCCACATCTTGATCAAGACATGCAGAAGAGAACGACCAAAAAAACAAACTGAACCATATCGTTAGCTTACTTACTTACTTACGCCTATCGCTCCTTTTGGAGGAGCATAGGCCGTCGACAACAGTTCGCCAGGGTCCTCTGTCCTGTGCTTTGCTTTCCAGCTGTTTCCATGTTAGTCCACTCTGTGTGATGTCTGTCTCCAAGTCCCTGCGCCAGGTGTTCTTGGGCCGGCCTCTTCCTTTTGCCTTGGGGGTTCCATCTAAGGGCCTGTCTGGTGGTGCTGGTGTTTGGTTTGCGTAGTGTGTGGCCGATCCATCCCCACCTTCTTCTCTTGATTTGTTCTTCCACTGGTTGTTCGCCCGTTCTCTGCCAGAGATCGTTGTTACTAATGGTATCTGGCCAGTGGATGTTCAGGATCCGCCTCAGGCATCTGTTGATGAATGACTGCACTCTAGTCATTGTGATCGTGGTTGTCCTCCACGTCTCTGATCCGTATAGGAGTACTGGCTTGATGGATGGAGGTCTAGCTGTCCCCAATTTTAAAATGTATTTTTGGGCGTATGTGCTGCGCCCTTTATCAACCTGGTTAGATTGTAATGCATCGGTTTCATGGCGAGCGATAGAGGAAAATTTGGCTTCCGCTTACAGGACTTAGTGTACTCAAGTCTATCTACTAAACAATCCAAATCTAAGCTGGGCCCTATAATGTCCTCTCTTTTATCAGTATGGCTGGCTGTCGAGAAGGCAACTCACTCTCAGTTAAAGTGGCACACCCATACTCCTATCTTCCACAATTTCGCTCTTCTAACCGGAAAAGTTCCCTTTTCATATCCCCAATGGAGTGATAAAGGTATACATGTTCTTTCTGACATTTCTAATGATGAGGGTCTTAGAATGTTTAATGATCTGCGTATGACCTACAATTTACCAGGGTTCTCATTTTTTCTTTACCTGCAACTTAGATCTTCCATGCGTGCATATGGTGTTCCCTGGGGACAATCTCTATATACCCATGAGCTTCACACGATGTTAGATGTGGGAGTACAGACAAGGGGTTTAGTCTCTAAATTATACACTAATTTACTAGAAGCTTCCTGTAAACCTCTTGCTGTTCACCAGGTATGGGAGAGAGACCTTGATTTTTCTGATGGGGATATTGATTGGATGACTGTTTGGGACAATCTGGATATCACATCTAAAAATCCTAATCATAAGCTTATTCACTTTAACTTCTTACACAGGTTATACCTCACTCCGAGAAGACGCCACCTCATGAAAATCATACCCTCCTCAATTTGTGATCTGTGTTCACTCGGTCATGTGGGCTCCTTTTTACACATGTACTGGGAATGTCCTGGGGTGGCGGCATTTTGGAAACTAATATCTTCCACTTTATCTAATCTATTGGGGATCCATATACCTTGTTGTCCGAGATTATTGATCTTGAATGATACTTCATCGTTAGATCTGTCAGCTTCCATGTTTCGTGTTTTATTTGCTGGTCTTACCGCAGCCAAAAAGATGTTAGCATTACGATGGAATCCTCCACATACTCTTACGCGTAAACAATGGCTGCTGTCTTTCCTGGACATACTATACATGGAACAATCTATAGCCAGAATACATGGAGCTAAAGAAAGGACAATTCAAACATGGACCTCTGCAATACATAGGATAAAAGAGTTGATGGAGTGACTGTGTTGTAGGCTGTGTTGTATGTGAAGTTAACCTGTAATTGTTGTATTATTATGATTGTATGATATACCAAATATAGTGTAATGAAGAACTATGGGGGGGGGGGGGATGTTATCGCCATGGGGGGGGGGTTACTCATGTGTTTATAGTGTGGGAGGGGGGGGGGTTAAGATAAGGGGGGGGAAAATCAGGGCAGACACTTATTTTGTTTGGTGTATTAATGTGAGTTTTTCATGTGTACTGTTTTGCAATAAATAATTGATAAAAAAAAAAAAGGAGTACTGGCTTGATGTTGGATTTGAAGAGTCTGATCTTTGTCCGCTGACTGATTACCTTGGAGCTCCAGATGTTCTTTAGTTGGATGTATGAGGCCCTTGCCTTGCTGATTCTTGCTCTGACATCTGCCTCCGTGCCACCCTTCTTGTCTATGATGCTACCTAGGTAGGTGAAGGATTCTACTTCCTCGAGTGCTGTTCCCTCCAGGTTTACTGGGTCTTCGTTGTTTGTGTTGATCTTTAGTATTTTGGTCTTTGCTTGGTGGATGTTGAGGCCTAGTTGTGTTGAGGTGTCTGCCAGTATGTTCGTCTTCTCCTGCATCTGTTGTCGACTGTGGGATAGTTGGGCAAGGTCGTCTGCGAAGTCTAGGTCGTCCAGTTGTGTTGTGAGTGTCCACTGGATCCCGTTTCTCCTCATATCGTTAGCCTCATAGCATAATTGACATATTTTGGCTAAATTTAGATATCTGCCTAACTCTACTCTCCTAACACTGCTGATTCACTGTGCATTATTGCCTATGGAGGTTTAAAATCGAGGATTTAAAATCCCTGCTGTGTCCTGGGAGGCAGTATGCATACTGCAGTGTGAACGGTCGGCTGGTATTGGTATACTTATTATGAATTTAGTAGGCAGTATGCAGTATATACTCATTGTGTATGCTAGTATGCAGTATGCTAGTATGTCATTTCGAACACAGCCTTACTTTGAGTCTGTCCGTGCATCCATCAATATGAATATTACAGAGCACTGGCGGACTCAAGGGGGGGCAACCGCCCCTCCTGGTGCCCCCACGGTAGAAAAACGTCTCAAGTGCCCTTTTGAGTGGCGAAAATGAGAGGACGTACCCTATCGGTGCCCCTCCAATGGTCTAAACTTGACCATGTGCCCCCACAGTTGAAAAACGTCGCACTAAAGTGCCCTTTTGAGTGGCAAAATTAGAGGATGTGCCCTATTGGCTGCCCTTCCAATGGTGTAAACTTGACCATGTGCACTGATGGGGTCCCATGTTGTGCAGTAGGTGCCCTTTTTTTCTTTTCGCCCCTGCCCTTCAAACAGCCTGAGTCCGCCATTGAGTATGATAGTAAAAAGAAAACTTTTGATAGAAGTTAAAGTCACAGCCCCGCGGTGGCGTAGCGGTCTAAGCACTAGCCACTAGTGCAAGCTGCCCACCGGGGACTGGGATCGAATCCCGGTCTCGCCAGACCCGGATATGGCCGAGGCACACAGGGAGCGGCATATTGAGCGGCCGCTCCCGAGGGCGGTATAGGTCGCGCAACAGCGCCCCCGGGGTGCCGAGCTTGAGGAGCCAGTCAGCTAGTCTGCCTGGCGATCTCCTCTGGGGCTGCCGGCCACGGGGTCGTGCGGCGGATCCTACGCAATAGGCAGGGGATAATTGGATGCTAGATTGGGTTCAATTGGATACCAAATTGGGTGAAAAGGATAAAATCTGAAAAAATAAAAATAAAAATAAAGTTAAAGTCACTTTAAATGCGCCAGAGTGAAACAGAGAGTAGAGCACTGAGTGGTCGATGTGGGGTGAAGTTCACAGTCAGTTAGAGGAGATGTTTTCTCTGAGCTCTAATTCAACCTCCTGATAATCATTTACAGGGCAGATGGGATCATGCCTGGACACATCCTCAACTTCCTGGGATCTCTGGTTTCGGTGTATTTTTTCACTCATGCGTTCTCTCTCTTTGACACACACTGTCAGTTTATTACAGCTGGAAGCTGCCAGCACGTTTTCTCTCATAACTTATCTTGTGTAAGAAACTTTCTTTTCGCCCCTGCCCTTCAAACAGCTTGAGTCCACCACTGTTACAGAGACCTTCCAGAGAGGAATTGGTGGTGGAAGCAGGTGAGGTGATGTTACTGTAGGCATGTCTGCACAGGTTGTCTGAAAGTAGACTATTGCAGGTTAGACTCTCTTTACTTTAGGCTTACATAGGTCCTAAGTCAATTTCTTCCACAAAGGGATGTGGAACCACATAACTTACCTTTGAGGTTTTGTCATTTGGCCTGGCTAGCTGAACAAAAATAAAGTGCTTGGTCTTCTTTTAGCTCAATACTCCAACTACTATGGGGTCAAAGTAGAGATTCTCAGCTTTAATTTTAAAAAGAAAGAATTCAAAGGTACCCCTCTCGAACTGGAACTAAAAACGGCACGGGTGCTATGGCCCGGTACGGCTCGGTTGGCAGTGGAGAAAGCAAAACAAACCGGGATCACGCGGCCCGGCACAGTAGTACGCGGCCCGGCACAGTAGTGGAAAAGCGCCACATGTGACGCTTCAGACCGTTGATTGGTTTGATTGATAAGTGACGTCACACAGCTGTTGTTTACAATGGTCCGAGAGCCTTGAGACCGAAAGCTCGCAATAAACATCGTTTTAAAGCTGTTTGCAAGCTGTTATAGTTGCCCGAGGAGGAGTTCCCAAACTTTTGCACAAGGCCTTTTTCCTTGTTTTGTTGTGTTCCTACTACTACTACTACGATGACCTTTTTTTCCCGAGGTACTCTTTTTGGGAGCACCATCATATGGAGCCCCCCTGGGGTCACATGGTAGAAACAAAATATTTGATGTGTGAATCCGTTCCCTCGGTTTAGTAATTTGTTCCCTCGGTTTAGTAATTCATTCCCTCAGTTTAGTAATTTGTTAGGGTTAGAATCCTTGCGATCGTTCTGGCTCGTAGGGCATAACCCTAACCCTAACCCTAACGAATTACTAAACCGAGGGAACAAATTACTAAATCGAGGGAACGGATTCACACATCAACATTTTTTTCTACCATGTGACCCCAGGGGGGCTCCATACCATCATCTCCTGTGATTTGAGTGGGTGTAAATTAACCGTGTGTTATTCACTGCCACCTGCTGTGCTGGAGTGTAGCTCAGGTCAGTCATTTATTGGCACCAGTAGATGGCGCCATGCACATAAAGGCCATTTACAATCTCTATAGAAGAAGACCCTGAGTTGATCCATTTGGCTGATGCAGAAGGACACAACCCTATTTGACCATGGTTCTCCTCATTCTGTGACAAATGCAACGAATGGGAAAGATAACAGATGCTACTCTATGCATCTCTATGGACAAAACGCATACGACTCCTCCTGTGTGAGTTTTGTCAAAGTAATTTTATTAAAGAAAGGGGATTCAAAGTTTGTAATTCCACAGAGTACAACGAAATGCATTTATGCTCTAGAGGGGGCATCTAGGAAAGGGGCCACAGGCATTATAGGCAACCCAGAGCAATTAGGGGTTTAGTGCCTTGCTCAGGGACACTTCGACATGTGGCCCACCACCGGATTTGAAACGCTGCGAGCTGCCAACTTTGCGATCATTAGACACTGGCTCAACCAGTTGAGCCACAGCTGATTACTGATATGAAAGCACTCATTCACTCAAGATTGACTAACAGTTTACTGTAAATCTGTGGTTGGCCTGGTGCACACAGGGAGCTATTCTTTGTTTGACCACATAGTGGCACACTCTAACAACACTGCTATTATATCTACAGTCCCTTCAGTAAGTATTCACCCCCCTGGACTTTTTCCCCAAAACATTTCCAGACTTTAAAATAGATTTAAAATAATTATAAGAATGTTTGTCACTGATGTACACAAAATACCCGATAAGGCACAGATGTTGGTCTCAGGCTGGTCTCAATAAAAGGCCACTCTAAAATGTGCAGTTTTATCACACAGCACAATGCCACAGATGTCTCAAGGTTTTGAGGGAGTGTGCAATGGGCATGCTGACTCCAGGAATGTCAACCAGAGCTGTTGCCGGTTTGAATGTTCATTTCTCTACCATAAGCCGTCTCCAAAGTCGTTTCCAATTCCAATTCCAATTCTCGGAAACGCCTTTGGAGACGGCTTATGGTAGAGAAATGAACATTCAATTCACGGGCAACAGCTCTGGTGGACATTCCTTCCAATTGTACGCTCCCTCACTCCCAAACTTGCGACATCTGTGGCATTGTGCTGTGTGATAAAACTGCACATTTTAGAGTGGCCTTTTATTGTGACCAGCCTGAGGCACACCTGTGCAATAATCATGCTGTCTAATCAGCATCTGGATGTGCCACACCTGTCAGGTGGATGGATTATCTCGGTAAAGAAAAAGTGTTCACTAACACAGATTTAAACACAATTTGAGAGAAATAGGCCTTTTGTGTACATAGAAAAAGTCTAAGGTCTTTGATTTCAACTCATGAAAAATTGGAGCAAAACAAAAGTGTACACAAAGTGTATATTTTTGTTTAGTGTATGTTTGTAACCGGCAAGAACTGAGGAATTTGTCAGGATCAAAAGAAAAGTATAACATTTGCTGAGTTGTGACAGCATAATCCTAATCAAATTGATTCCTGTGCAAACCAGAGACTATAACAACAAAATATATTAATTCCGAAATATCTAAATCTAAGTAATATAACTATTACTATCCTTGCACTCAGATGGACTCAATTCATCTTATTGAGTGACTTGTTGAAGAATTTTTTGCATTTGAGTTCATTTTAGAAGCAGGTCCCTTTGTCATAGCAAAGGGGTGAATACTTATTGACTCTTTGTTTTTTTATGAAACTAATAAATTCACGAACTTTTATTAAAAGTTTTTAGGACTCAAACTCTTTGGACAGAGTCTAATTCAGAAAATACCGGATACCCTGTCTGATGTACGTATGTGAGGAATTGCTGCCTCTGCATATAGTGGTGTTGACAAACATTGAAATATGTATTATATGACGTATTCACTAATTGGAGATCTACACTACATACTCAAGTAAATACTTTAAAGAGGCTTAAATGTTTCCCACACCCTCATTGCTGAAACAAGGCAACAGAAAAGGACATTAATTGAATTCTTCAGTAGCTAGTTATATGAATCTAGTTGAGGAATAAGCTCCTTTAGCTCACTTGCAGGTGTTTAGAGCCCCTTGTCTGTTATTAACCAATGATTCAGTCAGGACTGGAATTAGTGTATTGTTGATCTTATATCGTGTTACTATGGTTACAAGAGTTTTCGACACTGGCCAGGCAACTAAACCACAGGGCCCAGGTGGCCTGACAATGACTCTCTCTCTCTCTCTCTCTCTCTCTCTCTCTCTCTCTCTCTCTCTCTCTCTCTCTCTCTCTCTCTCTCTCTCTCTCTCTCGCTCTTCCTATCCCATGGTAGTACCAGGTGGTGTCACCACAATCTTCAATAGACTCGTCCACTGTCTACTTTGAGTCTTTTCTCTCTTATCCTCCCTCAAACACAAACAGACTGTAGAGTGTGTGTGTGTGTGTGTGTGTGTGTGTGTGTGTGTGTGTGTGTGTGTGTGTGTGTGTGTGTGTAAACGACAGTTGGGCCGCAGAGGTAAAGTTTACCCCTCTCTGTGTCTCTGGACTGCCTGGCACCATTGAAGTATCCTGCTGCAGCAGTGTGCAGTGTGTGTGTGTGTGTGTGTGTGTGTGTGTGTGTGTGTGTTTGTTACTAGCCTGTAGGATTCCCTCAGCTCTCTTTATCGATCCTTGTACTCCGTCAAACAGTTCTGATAATGCTGTGTATGTGTGTTGCCTGTAGATCAGATTGTGTTTAGTTTACTCCAGATTTGTACACTTTACATACATTATATACATTTACAGCCTCGTGGTTTGTGTGATAAAACATTGGCAGGTGTTGTTGCTAACTATTTTGAAGCTCAGTTCTCCAACGTCATTTTTCATTTTTTTCCAGATTATAAAAGGATAGATTGTAAGCTTTCAAATGATGTGTCATACATTGAAATCTGAAACAAGTTGAATAAGTCATGCACATTCGAATGTTGATACCCCCCAAATCAGCGAGCCGAGAAATCCGGCCTCAAAGTATTCACAGCCTTTTTTCACAGGAAATGGGTGAGCTATCAAAACACTGGTTAGACAGCTAACTATCTCTAAGCATTTAAGAGCTGATTGCACATCTAGACTAGACTGCACATCTAGACGGCACATCTTTTAAATCAAATAAGTAGTCAGGTGTCCTCTGGGGGTGGGGGTGGGCCGGTGTGGTGGACGGGCGGGGGCGGAAAGTTTTATGACATTTTAACATGTCATCACAAAACATGGTAGGCTACCTGGAAAATCAAAAGGTGGTATGGAAAATGTTTTCAAGGCAAGCGTGGCAACCCTGCTTGATGGCAGCAGTCTTGTCAACAAACAGACATATGGCTATTTATGAGGGTGTGGGATTTCGGGGTACCGAAAGCTACACGCCTACAAAAAATAAATAAAAATAAATAAATACTAGCCCCCCCCCCAACTAACTGTAGGTATTTAGTGAATGTAAAACAGTTGGTTATGATATCGAGTGGGTTCTTCATCGCTTACATTATTGTCCTATGCCAAAACCCGGAAAACTAATTATTTCACAACAAGACTTGTTTGGCTCGATTGCGAGGTTTCACAATTCCCGACATAAGGACCTTTTCATCAAACGGTATCACATATGTGCATATTCCATTAGACTCTCGTTCTCTCTCGTTATTCGGTATGTATTTTATAAGCATAACTTAGATTAACATGGCCATACCAACACATGAAAAGCATATAATTAGTTGTGGTTGTGGAAGTTAGGACTTCTCTCAGCCGGTTTGTTTTGGGCCAATTGCTTTGTAGATTTCCACTCAGATGACACAGGAAGACACACACCTTCACAAAGGATGCCAACTCTTTCACTGGTACTGTGTGTGGTTATAGACCTTCGCCTACACAGTATCTCATAACCCTACTGTCCTAATATGGGCATTTCCTCTAAAGGGCGGAGCCCCTCCAACCCATGCCAACGTCCTGTCAGACAGGTAAGGGAGGATGTCACAGGTAGGACTTCCTCTGGGAGGAGTGGATCAAGAGGATATGTTACATTTTTGAAAAAAAATCATGGCAAAGCATCTCAAAGTGCATAACAGGGAGTCAAACTGTCTTTTGTTTCACTAGGTTGTAGAGGCACACACAGGTGTCCAAGATGTACAAAGTGCAGCCTGTGTCCAACTCAACCACCCTCAGCCTCACCCTGTCCCAGAATCAGGTGCTCCATTCACATTCATCCACATTCATAGTGCTCCGTACACCCTTGTTTACATCTAATTCACCGTCAAATGAATTCTATTCTGTTGCTTTAACTATCATTTACTGAAAAGAGCAAGGGTGCTAGTACAAGGGCCCCTTGTGTGAGTTGACCCAAACAGCCCCTTTCACTTTCGGATAGGGCTTGCCACCTTGACAGCGATATACAAATGCACAGTGTGTGTGTGTGTGTGTGTGTGTGTGTGTGTGTGTGTGTGTGTGTGTGTTGAACCCCACTTTTTGAGTTTGCACATTCATGAATTGTGCTTACATTTTCAGAAAACCCAACAATTTATTGTAATGTGGGTCATGGACAGACTTGTAATGTGGGTCATGGAAAGACTTGATCAGACTTTCATAATCTTTAGTTGAGTCATCTTTTTTGGCTTATGTTGTGTAGTTTTGTGAATAGGGCAGCCCTGACTAGGCTAATTAATGGGTCTGCAGAAAAATAGAGAAAGAATGATGAAACAGGACGGTACAAGGAGGACAACAGAAGATCATTTTGACTGACACCAGGGTGGCCTCTTCAGGAAGTGACCTTTGTTTGACCTGTGGGGGTCAGTCTCTGCCTCAGTCCTCTTGGATCCCCGACCCTGAGACAGATGGAATTACTGCAGAGGAAGAGAAGGACCCGGATACAGAATCATTCATCTGGCCCTGAACTCATTCCACTCTCTGTGTGTGTGTGTGTGTGTGTGTGTGTGTGTGTGTGTGTGTGTGTGTGTGAAACGCAGCTTTGCTTCATCCGTGAGAGAATACAACCAGCGTTGCGGGCCTCCGGGACAGAGACACATCGACAACACACCATGAGGGGTCTGAGAATTGCTGCAATGACTAAAAGAAAGGCCAAACAGGTTGCCAAATTTTGCTCTGTCTCAGCTATTATTGGCAGCTTGGCCGTGTGGAGAAGGAGGTGTTATGGAGGAGGTGTTATGTGCTGCTTAGCCCCGAAATATTTGATTCCCTGTTTGTATAATATAATTTGTGGAACCAAATAAAGTATTCAAATGTGTGTGTGTGTGTGTGTCTGTCTGTCTGTCTGTCTGCCCTGAGTTCACACGACTACCTGCTTGTCTCTCTCTGTCTGTGACTGTTCTGGGCTGTTACCTCAGCATGTCTGTCTGTCTATCAGTGTGACTAGTTCATCTGTAGGACTAATGTGGTTTACCACTCCTGGGACCTCATTTATAAAAAAAGATGTGACAGAATATTCCGGAAAGGGTCGTTTTCCGATTAAGGTGTATACATGTCACAATATTCCGAATCAAACAGGCCAGGGGTCTTATTCTGAATATTCTCTGAATATGTCCGTAATCCGGTTCTGCACGTGTTTACATGACTCTTGCCCAACGTGAATATTGAGCATATTCCGATTAATACAGGAATATGGTGTGCATGTAAACGTAGTGATTGTAAAACATCTCCTTCTTCCTGGAGTGTTTTCACTACGTCAGTTTCTGTGTCAAAAGTATAATAGAGATGTCCTTTGTTTTTCAAGTGTGTTTAAAGCATCCCCTTTTGCTGAAGAAATCAGCCTGTGTCTATACCTCAGACTGCAATGTTAGCAAGAGGCTTTGTTGACAGAGTCAAGCAATCTAACTGTCCTAACATTCTCCTTAATTCAGCCACTGCAAAGTCAGGTACTTTTCTGTACTGCTTTGATACCTACCAGTGAATTCAGCGGGTGGCATTTGCATCAGAAACTGATATCTGATCCACCCAGACAGTTGAACTTTGACCTGTAGGGGCAAAGGTCAGCAGACTATTGACAAAAGAACCCACTCAGATGACACAGATGTAGTAGTATGTGCAGCTTCTCGAATATCCCTTAATGTTACGGTGTCTCTAAATCCCACTGACAGTACATGCCACCTCACAAAAAAAAACATGCACATGCTTCCATATGTACACACATGCACACATGCATGCACACACACACACACACACACACACACACACACACACACACACACACACAAATCAATATTGGAGAGGGAACCGTGCCAATAAGGGAGCTTGAGTCCTACGTTGATGATGATGATGTTCTTGTCTCGTGACTGTAGTAGTAACCCAGTGGTGTGTTCAGTGATGTATTTTGATGGTTTATCAAGACAGAAGTTGAACCTTCATAAATATAAACCAAAAATGTAACACACAAGATGGAGTGATATATCATACATTAATATAAAGAAGAATCGAGCATAATTAGATAACAACAACAACAACAACAATGTATATTGCTATTGCAGAACATGCACACACATCACACAGTAGTCTATTTAGATTGTCTGACTTCTTTGTTCCCTCCCCTCAATCCTGTTTCACCTTCCTACTAAGCCAGCTTCCTCTTAACATGGAAAACAACCTCAACTTTATGACGCTCTCTCTTTGTTGTCCTCCAGCCCATATGATGTTTGTGCCATTACTAGGCGTGCTTCCTCGTTCACACACCCAAGTCCTGCCCCGGACGGAGGAAAGAGGAGGGGAAGAGGGCCTCAGTGGAACACTTAGTACAACAGTCACTCAGTGCAACACTCTGGGAGTGGAGAATACTTTGTCTATTAGGTCCATACAGGCAAGGCTCTGTTAGAGGCAGAGATGGAGATTGGTGTTTAATTGTAAAAGTATCACTCAGCCTGCGTCATGAATAGCAGTATTCAAAGTAGGGGAGGCGAGAGCGGAGGACACAATAGCTTGACGTTTCGTGGTGCTACTGTTGCTAGAGCGGGTTTTGGCACGGGGCCTATGGCAACACGCACACAGCTGCAGGACTTTCTCCAGCTGAACTCTCTCTCCCTGCATCACCCCCCCTCTCTCCCTGTTCTTCTCTTTCTCTCTCTCTCTCTCTCTCCCTGTTTCTCTCTCTCTCTCTCCCTGTTTCTCTCTCTCTCTCTCCCTGTTCTTCTCTTTCTCTCTCTCTCTCTCTCTCCCTGTTTCTCTCTCTCTTTCTCCCTGTTTCTCTCTCTCTCTCCCTGTTTCTGTTTCTCTCTCTCTCTCTCCCTATTTCTCTCTCTCTCTCCCTATTTCTCTCTCTCTCTCTCCCTATTTCTCTCTCTCTCTCCCTATTTCTCTCTCTCTCTCCCTGTTTCTCTCTCTCTCTCTCCCTGTTTCTGTTTCTCTCTCTCTCTCTCTCTCCCTGTTTCTCTCTCTCTCCCTGTTTCTGTTTTTCTCTCTCTCTCTCCCTGTTTCTCTCTCTCTCTCCCTGTTTCTGTTTCTCTCTCTCTCTCCCTGTTTCTGTTTCTCTCTCTCTCTCTCTCTCTCACTACCATCATTCCTCAGTGTCTCTACTTCTCTCCTTCACTACACAACTCTTTTTTTTAGTTCTCACAACAATGCTCATTGTTTCCCAAAATATTCCAGCCTTGCATTGGTCGTGGCTCCGACATGTCACCCCCTTGCGTCCGTGGTGACGTCTAAGCAACCATTATCTCCTATAAGCCTCTGTTTGTTTTTGGCCATTCAGGGCCTGATAATGGGCCATTACTGGGGAGCGACGGCTCCTGTGCATTCACTGGAAGACCTGCTCTCTGTTTGCAACCCAGCTTGCTGCTCTACTACCCTACTTCACTGCTAACTACGTAGATGGTACAGTAGCTGACCGGGCTATTTTTAGGGACCAGCCGGTAGTGCTTAATTATGTCATAAAATTGGCTACAATAATGTTTCATGGTATAAGAGGACGCTTGAACATCCTGTGTTTAGGGCTGTGAAAGACGTGTTTGGAGATTTGTTGTTCTGAAGAGGAAGCCATTAAGATTGTTCTGTGGCTAACCTATTATGTTTCTCTCTCCTGTTTCCTTCCAGCCTTCTGATTGTGGATGGCCTTATGATTTGGTCTCATGAAGATATGCAGAGCAATTAAAAATAAACAGTTCTAACCTTATCCAAAGTGCACTTAAGTGTATACGTAGTCAACTGTATTTGACTTGTGTTACTCTGTGTGAACTGGAGAAAGAGGAGCAGGGGAGTTAGTTTAGAGTCTAAAATGTTGATGCATTTCTAAGGTCACGAGTCCCTATCCGGTTGTTAAGTCGTGACGTGTTTCCGGGTCCAAAGTTGGCTGAGGCGCTCTCTTCGAAATGCCTCATTAATAATAAGAATTCATTATATTTATATAGCGCTTTTCCGAGGCTCAAAGACGCTGACAAATATGGGGAAAACGGGAAAGTGCTGTGTCCCTTGTTGTATGAATAGATCCGAGTCTAAAAAACGATTGAACTGTCATTCTACCGCTGTAGTACACTGGTACTCTGGTGCGGGGGATTCCTGGAAATTGCTAAACGTCACGTTTGACGTCAGACTTAACAACCGAATACTGCTCTTCTACTCTGTACTTCCACCACTATATGTACAGCACTCGACTGTACTCCTGCACTCACATAGTGCTGCTATTATCACAGTGAACATCTTTATTAGATGCAGTGATATGTAAACAGGCTAGGGTAGTCATGGACTTGCGAAACAACAACATAACCTTGCTTAACTTGTTTGATGCCAACAGTCTAGGTACATTACTAGATGCATTACATCTGAGGCTAGTGTTTTACCTCGGAGGACACTTCTATTACTATTCTGTTTGCATAGGCAACAATGGATGAGAGTGGGACAGGAACGAGCCACTAGTAATTACATGGGAATTTGGGATTTGTGGATTCCCCCTGAAATGAGTTCAGTCTAGGCTGCTGTCTAGGGTTAGGGTTAGGGTTAGGCTGCTGTCTAGGCCAAGCTGTGTCAGCCCAGCGCTCACAGGGTGAGCACAGAAAACCCAACAGGACTGCTTTCAACAATGACAGCTTGTGTGCATTTTTTATGTGTCTAAAGGTTTTGCAAGTTTGTAACAGTGTATGCCAAGACTCATGGGTACCTAGACGGTGGGAGTTTGCAGAGTCAGGGGGGGAGGGGGGGTGGCAGGCTGCTTATCATGCAGGGAGAGCTCTGCAAACCACCACCATCTAGGTACCCATGATTCTTGGCATACCCTGTTACAAACTTGCAAAACCTTTAGACACATAAAAAATGCACACAAGCTGTCATTGTTGAAAGCAGTCCTGTTGGGTTTTCTGTGCTCACCCTGTGAGCGCTGGGCTGACATGGCTTTGCCTAGACTGCAGCCTAACCCTAACCCTAGACAGCAGCCTAACCCTAACCCTAAGCCCATGCTTACACCGATTCAATACCTTTCAACCCATGTTAGGGAGCACTTGTGCACACTTTGAGCAAAGGGGTGGAGAATTTAGATGCAGAAAAAAAGTCAGTAGTTCAGTCTAGTTCACACCATTGCTGACATGAGCTAGGGAGGGGTCGCACTAACTTGAGTTATCTCTGTGGCCATGCTGGCATCGTTGGGTGGTGCTGTCTGTCTCTCGGCTCTTACCCCCAGCATCCCCAAAATCAAGTGTGGACTTACAGAGTCACATACAATGGAACATTCTAAAATGGAACATTCTAAAATGGAACATTCTCCCATGCAAGACCCACAAACAGTGTCAGAGACATCTGTGGGAGGTAGTGTTTGTTGTGTATGCATCCACTGTCTGCTGTCCAGACATGCTGTTGGCTTTTTTTTTTTACATAATATTCGAAAAGGAGTGAGAAGAAGTACAAACTTATTTAGTCCCACCCGTTCTCCATGAATCATAAAGATGCTTCCTGTTCAAATGCTCAAATTAATATAATCTCATAATATATACAAATACTGCGTATCCAAAAGTCAAATATTGTATTTACATACTTAAGAAAAAAGAAAGAAAATCAAGAATAAATATTAGGAACCCAAATGATAATAAATAAACAATAACCCCTGTAAACACCTTCTGATTATCACCCCCCCCCCCCATCATCCCTGTACATTATGAAGACCATGTCCTTATAACTCATTTTAAACTGGATTATGTTTGGACATTGCTTTAACTCCACATTCAAACTGTTCCATAGCCTCACTCCACAGATTGATATACAAAACCCTTTCCTGGTGGTACGAATACTGTGTGTTTTAAAATGAAAAAATCCCCTTAAATTATAACCCCCCTCTCGATCACTGAACAATGTTTTAATATTTCCTGATAGCAGGTTATTTTTAGCTTTAAACATTCATTGTGCTGTTTGGTATGCAACAATATCTGTAAATTTGACTCATTTTGTCTGTAAGAACAATGGGTTAGTGTGTTCCAGATATTCAACATTGTGAATTCGTGAGCTTAGAATTATAAGGTTCTATCTCCGTTTAGGGTAGTTCAGAGATATTGAGCGTCAAAGTTTTTACATTCCATTATGTTTTGTGAGATGGAACCTTTGTATTATATTAATGACTAACTAAAACATTTTAAAAAACAACACCACACAGGCATTAATAAACACCTAATGGATCAGATAGAACCTTATAATTCTAACGGCACAAATTGTCCTTATTGCTCTTTTTTGGAGAATAGATAGTGAATATATTGAACTTTTGTAGTTATTAAAGGAGCCCTTTCCGGCAGTTGCCTTGTGGCCTAAAGGCTGATGACTGCGAGACCCTTATGATGAGAAAGGAACTATGTCACCCTCTGCAGCTCTTCAATCTCTCACTGTTTCTCACAGTTTGACAAACACAAGCCCACACAGTCAGCAACTTCTCTCCTTCTCTCCCACTGGATTTTTAAAGCTGTCCCACTTTACTCAGCAGAATCAATGCTACTGTTGTTATCGTTGGGTTCGATAAGCCCGGTAACCAAGAGAGCACAACCAAGTGTTTACTGCAAACAAGAGGTTGCCAGCGATTGCTGATTGTCAAAGAACCACAATGCTCGTCTTGTCTCTGCTCACAATAGTAGTAGACTGTTTTTCATTCAGCTGAAAAAGTGCTGACAGTGGCAAGAGAACAGCTACTTTTAGCTTTCTCTTGTAAACAACAAGGGAACTCCGGCAGCAAGTGCAGATAAAAGCGAGTGCAAGAAAGAAAATGTATAGTGGTAGAGAGGGAGAGCGACCAATTTTTTGGCTTGTTGCCCATGCAGGGTTTTGAACTCAGACAAGATCAAAGAGGGAGACGTCTGTCTAGACTCCCAATATCGCGTTTCACTGTTTCCATGCTGTATAGGGGCGACTTTGGCGTCACCTCTTTTGCAACCTTGTAGACATTACTAATAAGCTATAGCCAGCATGAATTGCAAGCAATCATTAGTTAATATTGGATCATGCAGGATATCTTGCCACAATAGACTGTCATTCTCAGCTTCAGGCAGAGAGGGTGTACAGCTCTAACAAACAGGATTTGCAAGAGACGTCAACTATAATTACAGGAATGCACATTGCCTATTGGCAACTAGAGGACCACACAAACTGTCCATCTCCCATAATGCATTTCACATGTATTAGTCAGCAGTGGTAGCTATCGGTTTTCTAGCTATATTGTAGTAGCACTTCAAAGTCTATTTATCTTTGCTAATGCTACTCTTCATATAGTGACTCACAAGGGGCTGCCTGATGTTGTCCTTTGAACTTACCATTAATGAATAGCGTGTGTGGGTGAGAGTGTGTGAGGTACAGTGGCGGGTCTGCTCCATTCAGTGCTGTAGGTGGTCCTGTTTAGGTTTAACTATGTGGGTTAAGAGGGTGTGGGGGGTGATGGTGTAGTAGGCAATAGAGTGGTGGGGTGGTCTCGCTCTGATCCTTGGTAGTAGGTATGACTACTGTATGGGGGTTGTGTGGCCCTACGCCTTGGAGTTAATGTAGTGGGGATGGGGTGCCTTTCCTAAACTCAATTAATCTGGTAGTGGTGCTTGGGATCAGATCAAAGGCTTTACCCCACTGACTCTTTTGGGCTGGGGGCTGCTTGAAGAAAGTCACTTGTGTTTGATTGGGTCTAAACTCCCTTTTGCTCAGTCCAGTGATGTCACTACTGTGTGAGGCTACGGTAGCTCTACTCTTTCAGCAACACAGCCCTTAGCAACACCAACATATCCTTTCTTTCATCTGCACTGACCTGAAAACACAGAAAAGGTTTAGGGAATATACTGTATATTGGAAACCTATCAGGAAACTAATTTGTACCTGTTCATCTAGTTTAATCTAAAGTAGGGAATTAAGCCACTTTTAACTATTGAGACTCAGCCACAGTGCTTCTGTCTCCCAGGGATGGTTTCTAAGAAGAGGAAGTAGGTCTAAATATCTGGTCACTGTTATCTGCTCTCTAGAGTGACCTTTCCTTTACTGAGCTAAGCACTGCTTCTTGGAATAGCTAGTAAAGAATTGACCTAGATAATTTATATTATCTTGGTTTCTTGGAAGTTGTGTCGTAGTTCTGTTAGAGGAAAATGTTCTGTCCTTTTTGTCCTCCTGTCATTGGCAGTTCTGCTCTGCTGGCTTGTAGGTTATCACCTGGTTAGTGTGTCATTGTGATGGTTACACAATATAAATTGACTTACTAAAAACTTGAAAAAGAAACACGACTGCCTTCGTCTTTCTTTGCAGTAAATGCAAATGACTTATTACTTATTATTAATGTTACCAACAACATTTTCAGCTTTTTCGTCTCTCCTGTTCTATCGATAAGCTATTTCTACACCAGATCGTCATACCAGATCAGTCATCTGCATGTCAGGGGGGGAGGGGGGGTGGCAGGGTTAGGGGAGATGGGTAGGGGTAGGGGAGGCTGTATGCATGTCAGGGGGGGAGGGGGGGTGGCAGGGTTAGGGGAGATGGGTAAGGGTAGGGGAGGTTGTATGCGTGTCCAGGGGGGGGGGGGGGCTCATGTCTAGGCCTCATGTCTCAGATAGCTGCTTATCATGCAAGGATAGCTCTGCAAACTACCACCGTCTAGGTACCCATGACTCTTGGCATACACTGTTACAAACTTGCAAAACCTTTTAGACACATAAAAATGCACACAAGCTGTCATTGTTGAAAGCAGTCCTGTTGGGTTTTATAGGTCAGTCATCCCAAAGCAAAGGCCAGGAAACGGAAACAGTTCTCCCTCTCTCCCTTCTGACTGGTCACAAATGAAAAGCTATAGAGTCCTGTAGTATCATCAAAGGCTCAATGGTCTCCGGACCGGAGTCGGGCGTTTCCGCTCATCAATGCACAGATGGGGCTTGGCCCCAAATGCGTCGTGCGAGTGTGGCGCAGAGGACCAAACCGCAGACCATGTTATCCTGGATTGCCCGGTGTACCACCCACCCAACGGGATGCATGGTCTGTCGGTATTAGATGACGAGACGATGACGTGGCTTCTGGAGGGGTCTACAGAAATAAATATAGCCCGGGTGAGCCCCTCAACCAGGTCTCGGGGTGGTAAAAGGGTAGCCCCTTGGCCCCGAGCCTGGTGGAGTGGAGAGGAAACAACAACCCATACGCCGAAGAAGATCAAAGCCCTCAGACCACATCCTGTCCAACAAAACAACCCAAACAGTCAAAACAAATCAAAGTGCCTTTAGAAGTTGACTCCAAGTCCCAATACTGGCCCACACTCTTCCGATTATCAAGGCAAGTCATATGTATGAGAGTAGGGTTAGTGGAACTGATCCTACACCACATGATCCTACTGTACCTACAGACTACATTCCTTTTACATTGGGACAAGCTAATAGATATCATTGGACCATGGTAGATGAGTTCAAACATAGTATGCAAAAAGCAATGACCATTCAATCTTTAGTCTTACGGCCTTTGGCCCACTTTATTTGCACACGTTGAAGGGAACAGTGGTGTTTCTGTTTCTTACACAAGATAAGTTATGAGAAAACGTGCTGCTGGCAGCTTCCAGTAATAAACTGACAGTGTGTGTCAAAGAGAGAGAACGCATGAGTGCAAAATACACCCGAAACCAGAGATCCCAGGAAGTTGAGGATGTGTCCAGGCATGATCCCGTCTGCCCTGTAAATGATTATCAGGAGGTTGAATTAGAGCTCAGAGAGAACGTCTCCTCTAACTGGCTGTGAACTTCACCCCACATCGACCTCTGCTCTACTCTCTGTTTCACTCTGGCGCATTTAAAGTGACTTTTGGCGCTTTTCCACTACCGGACTGACCCGACCCGAACCGGGCCGCATTTGTATCCTATCCGTGCCGTACTTTCAGAAACGCTTCTCCATTATACACAACAGACCCGGAGCGACCCGGGACTGTAGGAGGAGTTACGTGTCATAAGAGCACTTCACTGTAATAAGAATTATGTCAAAATGCAGCACTATCGTGCACAGATCAGCCTTAAAACACGTAACGTTAAGTGCCTGTTACTTGCCGCTTTCAGTTCGTCACATCAACGGGGGAAATGCGAGATGAACTTCTATCAAAAGTTTTCTTTTTACTCATCATCATCATACTGTAGTTTGGCATCTTACTGGCCGTTTGGAGGAGTTTATGTATAACCCTAATGATGTCACTTTTGGGAAAAAGCTAGTGAAGAAGAAGTGTGTGAGGTGCGCCTGCGATTAGCATTGCTTCAAAGTGCAAACCATCTCTGCCTCTACAAGTTCATGTCTCAAATAACATATATGGTTCTATCACAGAAAGATAAGAACATATTATCAAGTGTTGACGTAACAGCAGCTCTCCAGCTCAAAGCTACCATCTAATAGTAACATCTCTTTATTCTGTATTTATTTACCATATGTTCCCTTCACTGACATATGGCAACGGTCTGTTATGACAAGCAGCACACAGGGGTTTGTCAAGTGACTGGCAAAGTGTCATAACAGCTTCCGATGCGTCAGCGATAGTAGGATGTGTCTGGTGCAAGCTTGTGGGGGGGAAAAGTGTTGTCGTAATGCCACCACTACTACAGTATTTACCCACCAATAATAACCAATAATAAACCAATATTCACCAACCAATAATCACTTCCTTTTGTCTTGCAGGGTTGTCTCATACGGTTTGATTTTAAAACATTTGAAAAGGTGACTTTTTTTCTTACATTGACATTGAAATGTACAAGTATATGAAATGAATCAAAACATTTTTGCATGCTCAAAGCACCTTTGCTTTGCTCTTGCTTCATTCAGTGGTGTGGTGGCCAAGATGTCGTCCAAGATGTGTATGTGTATGTATCTTGCCAAAATAGTTTGAAGGCTTCAAACTATTTTGGCAAGATTTCTTTCCTGATGTTTGTGTGTGTGTCTTATGCCTGCGTCACACAAATGATGTGACGGCACACCTGACACCAGAAACACCTGTCAAGCCAATTTTCCAATACTACTGGTTCCCTGAAATAGGGGGACTATGTATAAAAAGGATTTCAATTTCTAAATGGTGAAAACTCAATAGTACTTGTTTGATTTAAAATCCACACTGTTGAAGTATGGAGCTAAACATATTTATGGAGGGAACTCTGTGCAATGAATACATCTCTACAAATATAATATAAAATATGCTGCAATATGTAAATCCACCAAACCACAACTGTTTAACAGTCCCAATCCCTGACTCCAGACAAGACCATCAACTGAACATATACTATATGTAATCGATAGATCTCTTAAATACCGTAATGACTTATATCCTACCACAGTCTACACTTCTCGACATACCTGTATAAGCTTTTCCTCATTCAGGTACACGTGTCTAGAAAACCTTCATGATTGGTCATGAAAAGTTTCGAGATTGGAGAGTTTTCCTGATGCATTACAGACAGAGGCCCTCTAAGAAAACAATCCCCAAGCAACATCTATGCAACGTAAGTGCAGAAGAAGTTTCTCGTAGTGTAGATGTAGTAGCAACGTTAAACTAAGTAGCTTAGTTAACCTACACCCTTGTATCATTCCAATGGAGTAGTCACAAAAGTGCCAACACAAATACATCTCAAACATAAGTAAAAAAAAGTATCTGACATAATGATGTATTCCACCCAGGTTAGATGTGCAGACAGTGTTCTCTTTCTCTGTCCAGTCTCTTTTTCTGTCCAGTCTTTCCTACTACTGTTATTAAACACGGTTTCATTATTGCACTTTGTTGTGTCTGGTCTGCATTGAAGTCCCCCTCCATATAACCCTAACCAGAACTGATTTTGATAACAAAAAATAAAACGTTATTCCTTTTACTCAGGACATTTTAAACAAGAACCGTGGTTAAATCTAACACACGTTAAATGTAGCAATGACTTAATCGAGAAGAAATATATTGATAATCCAAGGAGTCAAATCTAGGTGACTCATACTGTAACTGAGGGAAATTAACTGACAAACAGTAAATGACACACTGAAGCATAAGCTTCACAGGACTCCTCCCATCCAGCAGTTTGGTTCAACTCCAGCACAGGGGGCCTAAAGAAATCTACACAGAGTTATGGACTAGCCCCGTTTCCTCTCATTACATCAGCTCCAGTGGACATGTATTTATACCTCTCTCTCCACCACGGAGAGAATAGGACTCAGCCTGTCTGAGCCCAGAGAACAGAAGGTAGCCAAAAATAGAAGGTGCTGAAACCTTGGTTCCGCTCTTAGAGAGGAGCTATTTTGGGGATATGAAGCCTGAAGCTTTTTCCCCCTTGATTTTGTGACCTTGTCTTTGGCCAGTTGAGGGGATAAACAAACATTTTCTTTTTCATGGTGTGGACATGGATTGAATGTTGTAATCTTTTACTATTGTTGCCTTTTGCACAGTGATCACGCCTTGCTGCAGGGAAAGCCGTGTTACTGTGTTGCAGTTCATATAGGCACTAACTGTGAAAGCCAGGTTGCACAACAATGGCCGAATATTGATATCAGTGCCAACAAGCAAGCATATGGGCCATGAGGCACGAAGTGTAATCCTGGTTAGCACAATGTCATTGTGTCATACTGTGACTAGTGGGCACATTGCTAAGGCCTGGCAGGCACACTGACCGCGTGCTTTGGCTAAAGTCTGCCCTGGCAGTTACAGTGTCAGTGTGTTGGAATGTGCTGATGTGGGGGGAGCCAGGGAGGGAGGGGGGGCAGAGCTGATCCCAGTACAGTCCCTCTGCTCTATTGGCTCAGTCTCACCTCTGCACAGCCACTCAGTTAAAGCCACTCAACCATTCATGGGTGTAGTGGGCCGTGCCATAATGGCACCTCTACAGTCTACCCCCAGTGCCCCCATAGGGTGTTATTACAGTGGTGCAACATACTATAGTTATTTTACAATTTTTCTTAACTGTTACTTCCCTATAGTGATCTACAATATGTTTCTGTTACTGTGTCATCTTCTGTCGCTATATACTTCTTACACTATCCTGAGGTACACCGATTTGCGTAAATAATTCAAAATTACATTTTCTCTTGACTTCTCCACTGTTATGAAAAGCTGAAATGACAGTACTTTATTGAACTGCACTTGACATCACCTGATTCTGTATGACCCCTATGACCTTAAAGAAATGTGTATATTGATGGTGATATCCAGAGTGTACTGGGGCATTGTACGGTAACCTTGTTTAGGAAAGAGCTGTACAAATAAAGGTATTATTATTATTAATAATAATAATTAAAAATATATATATTATTGTTGTTATTATTATTATTATTATTATTATTGTTGTTGTTACTACTACTACTACTACTACTAATAATAATAATAATAATAATAATAAAAGTTGGTCAGGTAGTGCTATGTGGATATGCCAAACCCCTCCTGTGATTATCCGGAAAGGGTCTATAGCACCAGAAAAATACTTACATCACCTCTCCCCTACTTACCTTTCCCTCAGGACCATTGCAATACCACATGGTATCAGTATCACACACGCACTCACACACCTTAGTTACTGTAACAACATGGTAACCTTTGACACGGTGCTTGTTGGAACTAATCTAGCCAGTGCAGACTAAAACTGTTACTGTGTTATTGATGAAAATTACTCAGTATGTGGTGATTTTTCTGTCTATTACAAGTTATAGAACTAGATACAATCCTATAGAACCGCTGGGGTATGGTAATACCTTGCCTAGGAGGAGTGCCTCTTAATGCACTAGACAGTTTTCCTCACGTGAGCAGCAGGACAACCAGAAACTGGGTGTTGCTGATCACAGATGAGCTGCTCGTCTCGTGATCATGAGTTAGCAATTACCCTGGGAAACACCTGTCTCGCATCAGCTCTGACATCATCCACACGTGACGGCGGCGTCACCTGTGGGCATGTCACACGACCTGCTGCGTGCCAGTTTTGCCTTTATAAAACATTCCAAGGGTTTCCAGTCATGCGCTCTCAGCCACACCTTTCTGTGCAAAAAGCTACATACAGTACAGCCAGCAACTGGTTCAAACAGCCTGTGAGCAGCAGGTATTCAGACAGTTACCTTTTTCAGTAGAGCTTGTGGTAATACAGCACATGTGCAATATGTAAAATAAGCATTGGTATTTCTTTCCTTCAGCCCTACAGTGTTAATGTGTAAATGTTTTTTCCTTTTCATTTGACCTTTATCCATCAATTTCTTGTCTAGTAGAGATTTGACACAAATGTGAAATAATGTGTAAATTAAGGCATTTAAATTGAGCAGAAACATGTCTTGTCACTCAAACAAGAGTGTGCACTTGTCTTAGTGAGGCAGGCGACTGTGATGCATTCAAAAAGGTATGCAGGGCTGCCAGCTAAACCGTGGGCTAAACTCTAACCACTCAGGACGGGTGAAAAAGGGAAACTGTTTGGATGAATGAGCACAGTCTTGCTGACCACAGCAGAACAAAGCAGAGAGCGGAGGGTGCTATTGTCACACTGCATGATGGGGATGTCACCGAGGCCAGTGTGACCTCAATGATCCGCACGTGATTCCTCTTTTCAAGTGTTAGAGGGGTCAAAGTTCAACAGGCTTTGTTACATTTCCAGAAATGCTAAATGAATGAGATGCGACCATCCAATTCGGACTCCAAAAATACTTTTATTGACCACAAAAATACATCTGTGCCTTTTTTGCAGAGCATTGCAGATAATGGTATAAAATTGAAACATAAATACATAAACATAAAATATCATAAGAAATAACTTAAAAACTGTAAAAAAAGAACTATTCACTTGAGTAAAAAAACTGTGAAATGCATTGGAAACACTGACTGTATAGTATATTCACTATTCATTGGATATCTAGCCGTTCCCTTTTTAAATAATCATAACAATAGTAACAACAACATCAACAGTGTGAATAAAAAATGTAATTCAAAAACGTCCAGTGTTTCAACAAGGGCTCCGTTTCTGCAGAAAAAAAATCCTTGGTTCTCTGAACACCAGTGCCTAAAAAAGAGCTTTTTGTTGTTTTCTTTTTTTGTTTCTCTCCCATCTTTAGTCCTCACAATGTTAAGTGCTCTTCCACATACTGTACATGATTTTATCCGCCTGTACAGTGTCCATCTTCAGTTAAAAAAGCACAGACGTCGTTTTCAGTCTCTTGACTCATATACATTAAAAGTGCCTCATCTCCCCTTTGGCTACCAAGGCCGAGAGTTCAACTCCGCCAGTCCCAGTGGAAAGCCGTCCCCTTTTGTATCCCACCTTAGATTGCTGGATCTTCTTTTTTTCCCTCTGTATTATTTTTTTCTTTTGTTGATGTTTCTTTTCTTCTTCTTCCACATCAGCAGTATGGAATCTTCTCGAGGTAGTAATGCGTCCATCAGGGATCACACTACTCTGGTGCAGAGTGAGTCCTTCGCAGGCCTTGCTGGTTGGAGAGCCTTCATCGCTCAGGCAGGTTGATGATGGGCACCCACTGGTCCATGCACCGGCTCTCTCTGCAGAATCGGTTAACCTTGCTCAGGGCCGGGTCTTTCCAGGATGAGGAGTGAGGGCTCTGCAAAAGACAATGGAAGAGAAGAGTTGAGAGACAGTTGCTCAAGAAACATATCCTGATACCTAATTACATGTCCTGTGTCAGACCTGTGATTTAAGAAAGACTTCTTCTAACCAAGAGGTGTCAATACTAAGTGCAATTACATTATTTGTCTAACTGAAAAATTCCACAGAAGTCATAAAACGCAGAGCTGAGTGTGTTGTAGTAGGACTGAGCCAATGATAAGCGCATATGGCGGGCATGTTCTGGCAAGTTCCGTGCATGAGTCGTCACACGCATTAGTTAAAGTAAGTACGTACCGTAAGTACTTTCTAGCTCCTGTATCTTATGCATGCTTGTCATCATGGGAAAAAAACTGTGATACAGCATGCATAAAGGTACACTAAGTTTTAGTAGAACAAAAGACACTTACAGTGACCAGGACACAGTGCAGGTCCATGGGCTCTCCCCCTTGTATTCCTCCCCCGCCGAGGATCTCAGCCAGACGCCTGGTGTTGTTCACTCGCAGGATGCTGATGTCATTCTCACAGCAGAACGCCTGGATCAGGGTGAAGTGGATCTGAAGAGCGACGTCCTTCACATCCTCATCATCCGTAGCCAAAATGCACAGAACCACGTTATCTGGATCGCTGGGTTAAGAAAAGAACATATTCATGATTAGCTACCATTTGAAAATACACTATAAGAATAAGTCCTATGCAATGCATGCTCAGACAAAAAGAGTAACACATTTATAAGCACTTGACTTACACGTTCAATGACTTTGCTGCTTCGTAGACCCCGACTGTTATGCATCCTTGTGGTAATGCAGAACTGAGGACCTCTTCCAAGGCTCTTGCCACTGAATCCATTCTGTAACACAAAGACAAATGAGTTGTTAGCTATTTCTAACAAGGATCACAAGGATCAGCTTGTCATGAGCTCAACAGAGAAGTGTAGTGCTCTATGTGTTAGAATATGGAATATTAAAGCTCAAGCCAGCAACACATAGATAGATTAGATCGAACAGGCCTCGTTCTAAAACGACAAAAGGCTTTTGCACATTCATTTTTAAGAAAATCACACACAAACTATAAAAAAACAAAACAAAAAAACGATATAAGCCTACAAATAAACTAATAAAAATGACATTCAAAGCTTTGCACACTCCGTGCATGTGCAGCCTGCCACATTACAACAAGGCGAAATCGAGCGGCTAAAAAGTTCAAGCAAGTTCACTGGCAAAGAAATGAGAAATGAGAGAGTTGTTATTTAAACCCCCCAAAGAATCAACTACCTACGTTTGACACACTGTTAGGCCTACACTATCACGGTCGAATCTCAACTTCTTTATGGAGGGGCTTGCCCGGGCTAGCCTGTCTGCACAACACAAACTAGCAGTATATACATATATACAGTATATTGTGTTGAGTGTTAATGTTAATGTTAATGTTAGCAGCATTAACAACAGTAGAGTTGGTTGGCTGCCCTGAACCAAGCGAGCACCAACCGACTGTCTGATGCAAGTTGATGTCAAAGTTGACATCATTGCAATTCGTGTATCAGTGCATATTAAAATCCCATCGAATATCAAATAGCAGCATATCAACATAGCCCAGTACGGTGACTTTTTTACTCTCTAAATGATGTCTGAAAATGTGTTTCCCTGGAGTTTACCAACCTGACACCGGTGCGTAACGGGCTATAGCACTATGGTGCAGACGGGTCAGCTAGCCAGGATTAGCTTGTCATGAGCTCAACAGAGAAGTTTAGTGCTTTTTATATTTTATTTTAATATTAAAGCTCAAGCCAACACATAGATAGATTAGATCGAACAGGCGCTCGTTCTAAAACGACAAAAGGCACATTGCACAAAAGGCGCATTTTGCACATTTTAAGAAAATCTCACACACATTTTTTTTTAAAAACTATATAAGCCTACAAATTAATAAAAAATGACATTCAAGCTTTGTGCACTCCGTGCATGTGCAGCCACATTACAACAAGGCGAAATCGAGCGGGCTAAAAAAGTGGGAAACTTTGGGAAATCTATATATATAATTTTTTCTTTACCTTTCTGCAGAATAATCCCCACTTAGTTCTTCAAATGTCATTTTGCATAAAGTCCAAGTCCACCTTAAAGTCCAAGTTATTTGCTAGTTTACTTCGGGTTGATCTATTTCCAGTGTTTAAATGTCTCTGTGTGCTGCAGTGACAGCCTGCAAAATGAAGCGTCCCACACATGACATTCACTGACAGTGTCAGATGTCAGATCATTTGCATATTTAAGATCATTGGTCATCAATGAGTAGCAACAGTGATAAGATAATCTGATTGGAGGGATAATGGTTGGAGAGGCGTGGTCTATCTCCAGCTGTGTTGCAGGCCACTGTAAGCTTTGTAAGCGAAATGTGTGTTACTCCAAGTCTACTCAAAGAGTTAAGTTAATAGGCGCTAAAGGTAAAAATAATTGAGACATTTTAAAAGGCAAATGCTTGATAGCCTTCCTATTTGCACTTGTATCCTCCTGCACTCTTTTATTTTTGTTTTAGCTAGCATCAAACAAAGTTGATAGCTTCAAAGTGTGCATGTTTCTACCACTGACAAATATAGGTAGCCTGTATGAATTGTGGCATAGCAAGAAGTGCTACATGGAGAGCATTTGGACAGGCTAATCTAATACTATGTGTGAATATTAGGCCATATGACTGGTACAGACAGGTTAATGCATCAGAAGTATATGACACGGTTACAAACGTAAGTTATGATCTCTGCAAACATCTGCATACATCGACATCACACCAAATACACAAATACACAAGTAAAATGCATTTACTTGGAGAGTTCTGTAGTTTACTTACCTACTTGTTGTGTGAGAAAGCCGGGTATGAGCACATAGCAACGAGACAGCAGAAATGATCCTGATTGGATCCCGGCAGAGCGAGCGCCTGTGAAGGCCAGAATCCAAAAGATAGGCGCGAGAATCAAAGAGTGTGCTTGGAATGCTGTTGTAGTTCACATGCATGTATTTAGGCAATGCATACTGTATTTAGGCAATGCTTATTGTATGCATTGAGACATACAATACATCTATCCTCGTCTCTCTCAAAATGCATGGGAGAATTCGTGTATCAGTGCAGTGCCAGTGCTACCAGTGCCGTATCAGTACTACCTGACCGAAGTAGTATGGGCAGAGATCTGTGCCACTAGAAACTGAATTTGAATCACTAACTTTGAATTTGAATTGCTCAATTTGAATTAAAAAAATGAATTTGAATCACATAATTTGAATTTGTATTGTTTAACTTGAATAACTGAATTAGAAAAACTGAATCAAGTTAAACAATACACATTCAAATTATGTGATTACATTTTTTTTTAAAGGGACTCGAGGAAAGATTAATTGAGATTGAGCCGTATGTATACCCCCTCTCTCTCTTTCTCAATTAAATCGATTATTAGCTAATTCAAGGGACTGACAACAATTTGAAGTTTGATACAACGCTTACTAGTTTAATTTGTTGCTTGTTACTTTCATTCAATAATTTTTACGAGTTCCACACCCATACATTTTAGTAGGCTATGGCTTACATTAAACCAAACTCCAACCTTTTGTTTTGAGGTATTAAACATGTGCAGAATACCTCCCGAGTCAGAAGGCTCCGGAATTCTCTCATGCAATGTCTCTCTTTATACACAAGAGGGAGATAGAGTTACATTGAACAGAAATAAGTTACTAGCCATAAACAACTCTTGATCTTGGTGTTGTGATGCTCAGATAGCTGATATTTCCTTATGATATTCAATGGGAATCACAATATTGTAATCACAGAGGCGTTTAGTTCATTTTAGAGTTGCATATACTCCTCTGTAGTAGACTAGGCCTGGTAGTTTTGAAAAAAAATAGTTGTTTTTCTATATAGCTTGAAATTATAAAAATAAAATAAAATTTAAAAAAGCTTGAAAAAAGAAAGCCTCCCAAAAACAGTGGCATATGTAAGAACATCCAGTGTTACCAGTAGTCAGTGTTACAGAAGTTAAAAAAAAGAAGAATTGTATTGGTATTGTGTGACTGTCATTGTGAGAAGAAGTGGCCCTTACTTACCAGAAGATATGATTATAAATGTAATTACTGTAACCTAGTAGGGAACTCATAATATGCTATATTTCTCTATAAATCAGTGCACCTACAACATGTGCAAAAGCTGTCTAAGCGGAGAGCAGCTAATACAGTAATACAGTACCCTTAAGGGGCCAGCGGCCTCATTCTTACTATAGTCTCTCCTCTAGCCTGCAGCCTGGAACAAGGGCAAGGTTAATGCTGTGACCATGCTGCAGTTTGGCTCCGAGCTTCCACCACACACCACAGAGACAGGCAGTATAATGCAGTTCTATACAGCAAACAGCAGATAATAAATCATACTATTGTTGCAACACAGCTACAACTTCTTCAATCTCAATTTCTGAAGAAGTGCTTTCTAATTATTTTAAAGAATTGTTCAATCACTTTTAATAATCAAGGCAGAATCATGTGTCAAGGCAGAAACAAAAATGGAAAAACATGTTTCTCAAAATGTGGAGTCTTCTCACTAAAACACACACTAAATGATGAATTGCAATTGTGTGTATTGAAAATAGATCAAACCCAAAAAATGCATTGAAACCATTGTAGTGTGGAGCCAATAATAGGAAATTCAAAAAGCGAATTGATTTGTTGTATGACAACGAAATCATTTAATTACTTGAATTACTGCACCTCAAATCATTAGTGGATACTCTGAAATCTCAGTGATACCCCTGATAAATGCAGAAGGTTGCCGACACCACTATGGAAAAGACATAAGATACACATTGTCTTGTCAAAAGAATCCTAATCTGTTTGGTGATGGAGCCACATTAAAAAGAGATAGGGGAGACAGAACAAAATACATAAAAGAACGGAACCTCCAGTCACCAATGATAAATGTAAACGCATCACTGGGGACAACAACGTATGATGTTTCTCTCTAATGGCCTGATTGCTCAATTAATTCCATAGCTGGTTATTTTCCTGGCCCTCTTTAATGTGGGAAACAGTCATATTTCCTCTCAGATTAGTATAGATACAGGCTGACAGTCTTGCACTGCTCAAGGTATTTGGGAGGCATAATTCATTCATAATGCCACAATGCGCCCCATCTATCATCTCAGGTTTTTCCTTCGCCACCTCACTCCCTCTTCTCATTCCCAGCTCCTGGCTCTTTTAGTGAGGAGGGGGGGGGGGGCTGGGGCCCTGTGTGTGTGTATGTGTGTGTGTGTGTGTGTGTTTTGGCGGGGTGGGGGGGGGGGGGGGCGGGCGACAAGGTTGGGAGGTCGGCAGCTTCTCTTCCACTGATGTATTAGCTGGCATATGCAAGCGATGAATTACCAGACGAAGGGAGTCAATTATCCACTCTGAGAGAAAAAAAACAGAAAGAGAAAGAAAAGAGACTGGGCGCCCCGGAGGCCCCAGGGCCCGTTTTCCAATTCAAGGAATGATTTTCTGAGGAGTGGGGACAGGGAGAGGAGGCTGTAAGGATGAAGAGGAGGAGGAGGAGGAGGAAGGAGGAGGGGAAAAGAAACAACCTGTGTCCCCCTTCTTTTACTTTCTTCACCTCTCCTTTCTCTCCCAACCAGATCCAAGACCACAAGAAGCTTCGATGTGAAAATGCAAAAATGCTATTATCAACCCTTCAGAGGTACGCAACCCTTCACTTATGATGGATGCATATGGGATTTAGAACGGCCTCTTGTCAAACAGCGGCCGTTTCCCCCCACTTACCTGTTTCTCCTCTTTTTCCATCGCTTTTTTGTTGCATAAAAAAAAAACGGCCCCCCCCCAGTTTATCTGGCAAACCTATTAAAGGTTTTTGGAATATATTGGAGCAACTGCCCTGCACACATGTGCATGCATGCACGCGCACACACACACACACACACACACACACACACACACACACACACACACACACACACACACAGTCCCTTGCCACCTTGCCTTGTCATTGGTTTCTTTAACCTCCTTCTGGAAGAGAGGGGGACGGGGGAGGGGGGACGGGGGTATGAGGTGATACCATAAGCAGTCCAGACCCCTTTGGTTGCATGCCAGCGTTACTGGCCCCTACGCTGACTGACATGGGTGACACTTAGGGAAATTAGGTCATTAGCCGGAATTACAGGGGGGTTTGATAGCTGGGTAATGGGTTTTAATGATGGAATTTAACATACAGCGCCACCAGGGACAGATACCATATACAGGCAGACAGGTCGTTTAATAAAGTGAGAGAGGTAGGTAGTGAGAGAGAGGTACTACTCTTCAGAGTTAGATGTAGGACTTTGTGTGTGTGTATTTGTGTGTGTGTGTGTGTGTGTGTGTGTGTGTGTGTGTGTGTGTGTGTGTGTGTAGGGGGGGGGGGGGGGGGAAATGTTACATGAGACGGCTCATCTTCTGCCGTCATCTTCATATCCTCCCACCTCTCTCCGTTTGCTAATAATATTAGCAAAGACAAATGCACTATATAATAACTAATACTGAAGTACAGAAGACAGAAGTTTCACAGAGAGGTGGTTTGTTAGATCTTGTTAATTTCTTTGATGTGGGACTTGCTTTTGATGAAATGGACCTGGATCTTAATTGGACATTCAACAAAACCAAAATGGCAAAAGAGAAAAGAACATCATCTCAGAGTTGGAAAGCATAGCCAAGGCCTACAGTTTTAAGTCTGATTGGAGGGATAAAGATTAAGATTTCCAATTGGAAACAGATAAGAACACAACTAAATTTGGCCAGAAATGCAAATTATCATTAAAAAAGTGGAAGATAAAACAAAAAGGGCTGGCATCTAGTATTAAAGCTGCTTCAAGGGTGCCAGCTGTGGTTGGTATTATAGCGGGTAGCACTTTATTTGAACCATGCATGCATTAAAACAAACCCTGTGCTTGAATGCACATGACAATCATGCATAGTGTATGAAATATAAAACTTTGCAAGTCACAAAGATTCCCAGGATACACACACATTTTACATTACATTGTATATAGGAGGATATATTACATACACTACTCATTACTCTGTGAATGACCAAAAACATAATTTACACATTACATTACATATGAATAATATCATATCATATTTTCATTCTCATATACTGTCATTGGGTATGAATATGATGATCTACTTGAGACCGGGTCTGACTTGTCTGATGTGGCAGGATATGAAAGTTATGGATAAACTTCCTGGCCTCTCCACTCTATTTCCCACAGAAGAGGGACATCTAATCGTGTGTGTGTGTGTTAAATACAATAGGCCAGATCTCCATGGTACGTCATCTTCTCCAAATTTGCAGGATCCATAGAAGGGATGAACCATCCAGAGGCAGTCCTGGGCCCAGTTGTTAAAAACTTTTAATCTGGATCAGAATGATCCTGATTCTTTTCTGCTATCCAGGATTAGATCTATCTGGCTGATTTTGAGTCATATAGGGGAAATCAGCCAGCTCGCTATCCTGGATAGCAAAAATAGAATCAGGATCACTGTGAACCAGATTCAAAGTTTTGAACAACGGGCCCCTGAGGATAGATGGAGCGGCGGAGGCAGGTTGCCAGAATTAGGTTATGGGCCAGTGACACGTACAGCACCTGTGCAACACATTACCCAGACTTCCTCTCTTAGCCTCTAGACTCTAGAGGACCAAACCGCAGACCATGTTATCCTGGATTGCCCGGTGTACCACCCACCCAACGGGATGCATGGTCTGTCGGTATTAGATGACGAGACGATGACGTGGCTTCTGGAGGGGTGTCCAGAAATATAGCCCGGGTGAGCCCCTCAACCAGGTCTCGGGGTGGTAAAAGGGTAGCCCCTCAACCAGGTCTCGGGGTGGTAAAAGGGTAGCCCCTCGGCCCCGAGCCTGGTGGAGTGGAGAGGAAACAACAACCCATACGCCGAAGAAGAAGCCTCTGTTATTCCTGAAGGGTAAATACCTGGGAATTACAGATCTGAGCAATCTAGCAACAACAGAAGCCCAGCTGGAGCATTATCATATGTCACTGTCCTCAGGTAGTCGGAGATCCGTTGAGAATGGAGTTATGATTATCAGTGCGGACCCTCTTTGAAATAGCCCTCTCACTGGTACAATCACATTCACATTTATTCAAACAGAGCAATAGATAGTGTGCAAGATACACACTCTTAATTGCAAATTGCAAATGGGTTACTGGGTAATACTTGCATTCTGTATGTGTGTTTTTAAACAGATTAACACTTTGTGTTGAGTTGATCGCACACACACACACACACACACACACACACACACACACACACACACACACACACACACACACACACACACACACATACACACACACACACACACACACTCACACACACACACACACACATACACACACACACACACACACACACACACACACACACACACAATCCGTCGCTACACTGGGCAGCGTTCAGTGTGCAGGCAGCCTAGACCAACCAGGGGAGGTAGTGACGGCATGTTGAGCCTCTATAAGGCCAAGCCTAGGGGCCAGCAGGAGCCATATTTCAGAGGGTATCGATCAGCTCCACACCCTGCAGCCCTCCCTCCCCCTGTCCCTGATCCTGTAAAGTAATAACTGTACTCGTGTCAAGGAGGTAATTATCATTGATCCACCAGCAAAAGGTGACAAATTTCACTGTCGTTTCGCTAGGTGATTCATGCTCTGTTGTGGTTCTCTCTACCCTGTTGTTCCTGCTGCTGCGCCCAGATGGGTCTAAGTCTCCTCACATCCTACCCAGATGAGTCTAAGTCTCCTCACATCCTACCCAGATGGGTCTAAGTCTCCTCACATCCTGCCCTGCTTCACTGTGACGTGTGTCCTTCTGCGGCTGTGGCTCAGGAGGTAGAGCCGCTGTCTAATGATCGCGAGGTTGGCAGATCGGCGGTTCGAGCCCCGGCTGGCCACATGTCGAAGTGTCCTCGGGCAAGACACTGAACCCCAAATTGCTCCCAGTGAGTGGGCCGGCGCCTTGCATGGTAGCTTGCCGCCATTGGTGTGAATGTGTGTGTGAATGGGTGAATGAGAGGCCGTTGTAAAGCGCTTTGGATAAAGGCGCTATATAAGTGCAGTCCATTTACCATTTTAACATTTCTTACGGAAGGAGAGGGATGGTTATGGTTCCTGCAATTTATTATTGAGGATTCTCATCTGGTTACTCTTCCACACTTATGCTAATTTTTACCAGACATATTGGATATAAAGTAACTATTATAATGTTAAAAGTAGTCAAATGACAAATATTCTCCCATTCAGTGTCAATTACTGATACCTTAATCTTTGCATTCATGACTTGTGCATGTACAGTTGAGTATGCATTTGTACTGTAAAACCAGACACTGAACAAACCTAGATCTCAAAAAACAAGAACTTTTAAACAAAACAAAAACACAGAAATAGTCACATTCTGTCAAACTCTCTATTGTTTGGACTTCTTATCCCACTTAACTGGAGGACCCTACTAGCAACAAGTCCCCCATCACTGCCAGGGAAGGGAACAGGCCACCAGTGTGTGTCACATCATAACAAATTAGGCAGACAGGGGAACAGGGCAGGAGATTGCAACATTTATCATGGGCGAAATAGATCATGTCATCAAAGCTGTGGAGGAGTCCTCTCTGCTTCTGTGGGTCTGTGGACAGAGCTGCCGGGGTAGTCCAGCCAATACGTCTGCAAGGAAGGCCGTTGCAATGTAATATAGAAGGTTTTAAAACAAATATTTGATTGAAAACATGCGTTTTGCAGGGTCTTATAATCTTCTAGTAGTATTGTACACAGTGTACACACAGGCATGCACACGCAGTAGAGCGCACACACACACACGTACGTACGTGCACACACACACACACCCACGCACCCACGCACGCACGCACGCACACACACACACACACACACACACACACACACACACACACACACACACACACACACACACATACACACACACACACACTCACACACACACACACACACACACACACACACACACACACACACGTACACACCCTCTATACTGTGCTGATAGGTGACTGATTGCAGGAAGATTTATTAATGTTTATCCAGCACTCACTGGTCACAGAGAGTTGGACCCAACGCACCACTTCAACAGTGTGTGTGTGTGTTTGTGTGTGTGTGTGTTTGTGTGTGTATGTGTTTGTGTGAGTGTGTGTGTGTGTGTGTGTGTGTTTGTGTGTGTGTGTGTGTGTTTGTGTGTGTGTGTGGATGCAAGGTAAGCATAAGAATGAGTGTGTGTGTTTGTTGATGTGGGAGTACAAAGTAAGTGTGTGTGTGTGTGTGTGTGTGTGTGTGTGTGTCTGTGTATTATACTGAAGGATGCAAGTGTGCTTATGTTTCGGCTTCTGCGGTTACATGGTCAACGCTACGCCACCTAAGCGCCCCGCTCATGCTGGTTTAAACACCCTGAAAAGCCATCAATCTCGACGAGGACGTTCAAAATCTGATAATGTCTTGACTAACTGTGTACTATCAACACATTAGTGAAAAAAACATCAGTCCATCCATCAGTCAGGTTTGATGTGTGTGTGTGTGTGCGCATGCTCTTGTGTAGGCCTTTCCATACATATCCTTTTGTAAAAAAAAACATCAGATAAACTCCTTTTTTGGTAACCTCAAGGTTCAGTAGGCCTAGCTATGCTCAGTGAGAAGGAGAGAGAAAGGCAAGGCAGAGAGAGAGAGAGAGGGGCGAGAGGGTAAAAACGAGAGGGAGAGAGAGAGGGGGACATGCAATCATTTCTCTCTTTTGCGGGCGGCGGAGCGGGGAGGCGTGCAGATGAAACCCCATTTTCCTCTGATTAAGTCCTCCGAAAATATTCCATTTGTCAGTGCCATCGCCACGGCGACAGGCCCTGGCCCGCGCAGCCAGCCGACTGTGTCTGTTGACTATGTAGCTCCGCGATTTACATCGGTCACTGACAACATCATCTCTCCACTAATGTCCTCCTTCACTTCTGTCTGCTACAGCCCCAGCCCCCCCCCCACCGCCTCCCCCTTTTCATCCCACCCACGCACTCAGCACACCCCCAACAGCCTATTTCTGTTTGATCTGCCCTCATTGCAAGGTTGACTGCTACCAAAGAGAGGAGAGTAGAGGGACCTGTCTCCGTCATAGTCATTTTCAATGTCATAAATTTCAATTTCCAATCTCCCTCCTTTTTTCTCTCTCTTCCCTCTCGCTCCAACCTTAGCCGCTCTCCCCCCTGCCTCCCCCCCTCCATCAGGGAATCTGTGGTTTTCTCTCTCTCTCTCACCCTTCTTCTTTTCTATCTACACACCTATTGGCCATTATCCAGTTCCCTCGCTTTCACAGGCTTTTGCCAAATAGAATGCAATTTCCTCCCGGACGCATTTGATGATGAGATCCAAATGAAAAATCATTAATATTTGGAGTATAAGTGTGTTTTGCCGATGTCTAATATTGCTTTTTTTCCCCCTGTGCTTGTCTCACGGTGTTCTCTCACCTTCATGGTGTGTGCATGGCCGCATACTACTATGCACTTCTTGTCTTCAATAATGACAAGACCGTACCTTTCAACCAACCCGCCACCCCTTAAAAAAAAAAGATAGTCGCAATACAAATAGGCAACTCTCTCAGTCTCCCAGTTTCAGTTCCATAAAAGGTCTTTAAATTTGAAATGAAGACAGCAGGTTGAATTGGCATCTCTGGTTTTTGTCAGGCTTGGGAAGACAAAGTGAGGTCATTAGCACGTTGCTGAGCCAAGCCCCAGTCTCTCTGTGCGATTGATAAAGAAGGAGGTATCGAATGAGCTGACAGGGTAATAACGAGTCTTGCCCTCTTGTCTCACTCCATCTGTCTGAAAGGAGGGAGGGTATAAGTCCCATGTTGACACTTTTTCCTCACAGCTGATGTTTCACAAACAGATTATGTTGACAGTATGCACTTGTAGGGGCCGTTGGGCCTTCATAAAGACTAGCCTACATTTGGTGAGGCCCTGTTTTGGGGTTGTGTTGCCAGTTCCTTAGTACTTAGTTGACCTATAGGGCTGAGTAAGCTTCTTCTTTTTTTCTTTTTTTTTTTACATTTCCTGCATGAGTTTCACAGTTTTGACCTTTAAAAAGTTTTGACTATCTGAGGTTGTAGCCAAAATAGCATCACAACCTCTCATCCTAACGTACTGTATTTAAGACTTGACAAAGGTTACGGTCGAAACCGTTGTCCTATTAAACCACATTTTGTTGCATCTGGAACTTGAGTGTGGATTTTGTTCCGTTGCCAGCACCTCACCTGAATTTTCTGTGGTGTGCGCTCTCTCTCTTCTTTTCTATTTGGTATCCTGAGCCAAAAATGAGTAGCTAGCTGCCTGACTATCATTTAAAGGAGTCATTCTAACAGGAGACATAGGTGCAAGTAAACAAGAAGCAAAACAACTGAGACAAAGGAGGAGTGTGTAAGAAAGAGAATAGAAAACACCAGCAGAAGTTGTTGAAATGTAATTTGAGAATCAATCAGCATCCATTAGCCCGCGGGCCTCTTTCTCGTCTGTTTCCCTCTCTCTCTCTCTCTCTCTCTCTCTCTCTCTCTCTCTCTCTCTCTCTCTCTCTCTCTCTCTCTCTCTCTCTCTCTCTCTCTCTCTCTCTCTCTCTCTCTCCCGTTGTCTCTCTCTACGCCGCTAAATGTTCCCTCTCTCTCAGAATGGCAGTGGGGGTACTCACTGCTCACCCAAGCGTCGCCCCTCCGCCTGCCTGCTGTCTCGCCACTTTGCTCTCTAACCAAACTTTACACCCACCGCCTGCCTCCCTCTCTCACCCTGCTCATTAGCATCTCATTAGCATGTAATTTGCATGCCTTGGAATCTCTTGCAATGTCTCTCATATTCCTTTCTTGTTTTATTTTAGGACAACTTCCTTCCTTCTCATCGTTAAATCATGCTCTCTACAGGCTCTCGACAGAAAGGAGGTGAGATGTGCTAACTAAGGGCTGTATCAGGTCATTGTGTGTTAGTATATAAGAAGAGTATAATTGTGAAAAGAGCAGGAACAAAGTAAGTACAGTAAATCCAATCAACACAGATTCTAGACCTCCCCAACTAATCTCATAGATAAAATAGGTTGCCAGCACCACTGATCTAGATCTGATACCTCATTCAGCTGGCTTTGACAATGTCAGTCTCCTGAATTATTTTCTGGCAAATAACCCTTGAATTGAATTGGACTGACTGAGAGCCCTAAAGACCCAGTAATTAGTCAGGTGAATGGAGGGGAGGTGGGGTCACGCCCAGGCAATTAGTGCAGTGACAGCCTTTCCCCGTACAGTGACAGGCCTGGGTCTGACAGAGAGAGGAGCCGTCAAACCAGCAGACTGTGTGGCCAACCTCTGGTAACCCGGCGTTGGAGAGATACCTGACTGACTAATGCAAGGACACCTCGCACTTCATAATTCGTGACGTTAGAATTATAAGGTTCTATCTCCATTTTTGTCAAAATTGAGTTTTTTTACATAATCTGATCCATTAGGTGTTTATTAATGCCTGTGTGGTGTTATTTTTTTTTAAATGTTGACATTTTTGAGTTAGTAGTTCATAAAATACAAAGGTTCCATCTCACAAAACATAATGGAATGTAAAAACTTTGACGCTCAAATTCAATATCTCTGAACTACCCTAGACGGAGATAGAACCTTAGAATTCTAAGCTCACGAATTGTCTTCCTCTTTTATTCTCTGTTTCTCTCTCTTTCATTATACATGTTTGCCATTTCAGTGTCTAAGAAAATGATGTGATAGACATGATGTGTACACATTTCTTTAAACTCTCCTATTTCCTCCCTTTTATCCATTTGATTAATTCAAACTGATCTAAACTTGTTCATCGCCTTAAATGCAGTCGGCTTTCAGTTGGTGAGGTATTAGTTAACTAATGTGGACTGATGGTGTTTTGGAATGTGCCATTTAGGAAAAAGTATAATAAAGGCAAAGGCAATGCTTTGTGTATCTGTTTTCAGTAAAGTAGAATATTGTCAGTTTCCTCCACTATCATTCCAGACTATCATTACTCAAAAACAGTCCATTCTCCTTGCATGCCCAATCCCCCAGTGAGAAAGGTTGAGAGAGGAGAAAGGAGGTGAGCGAGAGAGAGAGGGAACGAGAGAGAGAGAGAGGCTTCAGAAGTCTGGAGGAAGTCATTCATCTCTCCCTGACTGAGGGCTGAGCGGCATGACGGATAACAGCGCTGGTTGGATATGATATTTGTGTGCCGTTATCAATTCAAACAACCTCCGTCCACACACACATACACACACACACACACACACATCCACACACACATATACACACACACACACACACACACATCCACACACACACATATACACACACACACACACACACACACACGCACACACACACACACACACACACACACACACACACATCCACACACACACACACACACACACACACACACATACACACACACACACACACACAGCCACCCCACAGCCTCCACCCACCCACCACAGCCATCTGTGTGACAGACAGACAGAACAGCACAGACAGGCTCACTACTCGATGGCTCGACTCGATCACCTGTGACTGTTTTGATTTGATGTCACTCTCTTTGGGTGTGTTTGCGAGGCACGCGTCTGAGTGGTTAAGAGGTAATTGTGTAACATTAGCCAGGGAGATGGGCGACGCTCCCTCTTTGTCTCGTGTGTCTCACTGCCATCGCACCAAACTGAGGGGTGGGGAGGTGGATGGGGGGTGGATGGGGGTGGGGGGTGCAGAACACGTCGGCCAGGCAGTTATAAATGGCTCCTATTTCCCCAACCACTCTGTTCTCCATTGTGGAGCGCATGTCGCCTCAGGGCGCGGGGAGGGTGGAGGGTGGAGGTGCAGGGGGACTGGGTAAAGGGGGGGGGGGGCGGGGGGGGGGGGGGGCAGCAAAGGAGCTGTTGTCCCTGAAGAGAGAGACCTACCTCTAGGTAAACTGGCTATCTGTCCTATTCATAGTCAGGAAGCCCTGTCGTCTACCCCCTATGTTATGCAGTTTGTGCGTGTGTGTGTGTGTGCGTGTGTGTGCGAGTGTGTGTGTGTGTGTGTGTGTGTGTGTGCGTGCGTGTGTGCGTGTGCGTGTGTGTGTGCGTGCGCGCGTGCGTGTGTGTGCGAGTGTGTGTGTGTGTGTGCGTGCGTGTGTGTGCGAGTGTGTGTGTGTGTGTATTTGATGGATTGCAATATAAGCAAGTGTGTGTGTGTTGGCTGGCTATCAGAAAACTTTCCTATCAAAGTTGACACTTTTCAGTTGAGGACCTTGAATGAATTTACACCGACAAGTATAAACTGTATACTACCGTCACTGTATCCTTCCCAAGCCTCCAAACGTGGGCTTCGAACCCGCAACCCACATCACTACTTACCCTGACAAGACCTTTCTTTCCCTCTAGAATGTTTCAAGTAACCCTTCTTTGGTGTGCAGCACTCCAGCATCCAACCATCCAACCACCACCCAACCCATCATTCGTCCTCAATGTAAGTATTGATGATTACCAATAGCCTGATTGGATCTGGTTTCCCCCCCTTCCTTCCCTATGGGCAGACTGGGCTGGTGATCTAGCCCAGTCATTAAGCACAGCAGCACGGCGTGTGAACAAACATCCCTAATCACAGCCTCTTAAAGACTCCTAATGAGTCTGAGCTAATTAGCCCGCCCAGAGTCGATCGTCTCTCTCTCCCCAGTCTATTTGCCTGCCTCATTTGTCTGGTATAGATTAGTGGATGAAGGGAATGCATAAGCAAGTGTGTGTGTGTGTGTGTGTGTGTGTGTGTGTGCGCGTGTGTGTGTGTATGTGTGTGTGTGTGTGTGTGTGTGTGTGTGTGTGTGTGTGTGTGTGTGTGTGTGTGGGTCTGTGTGTGTGTGTGTGTGTGTGAGTGTGTGTGTGTGTGTGTGTGTGTGTTGTTCTCAGCGATTATTTGCCTGCCATTGATCAGGGTGTGGAGAGACTGAATACTTTCTTACTTGACACATGCCCTGAACCTATGGTCTTTCTTATTATAAAATGTAATAGAATCATGACCACCATCTACTGCTTTACATTACATACCCCTGGATGATGTGCAAATCTAGTATGTACTGTATGTATCTAGCCACTGCCATTTGTAAGCAATAATCTGCATTCCAAGCCATCCAACAATATATCCCTCTTTCGCTCGTCCAGTCGATAAGAGGCCCTACTCTACTCAGCTTCTTTCTGGCGCAAACCCATTTCAATAATTACTGCATCCCTCCCCCCTTCTGTCTCAAAGTTTACTCCTGAGCTCAAGCTCTGTTCTCTAAACCTCAAACTCCTCACTTTTAATCTGATAAAAGTCACAGTGCTATTGTGAGGCGATTTTACCCTTGGAAGTCTGTGATCCTGCATTTCCGTGAGAGTCCCGCCTCTACTTTTCGAAATGTCCTGGATTGTCTGGAATAAACTCCAATCCTTCTTTATAAAGAAGGGGAGGGGGGGGGGGGCAAGAGGATCAAGGGACGAGTAGGCCAAAGTAGGGGATCCATCCGATGGAGGGAAGAATGGAGTAAGCAACTTAACCCCCTTCCTTTCCCCTACTTTAATTTATTTTTGCCTGCCTGCACTTCTTCCCCTGGCCACTGAGTAGTGCTGCAGCGATACACTGTGGTACTTAGAGCATCACTTTGCTGTTAAACGCTGATCCATTTGTTTGTTATCTCAATCCGGGGGATTTGGGAGATACAAAGCTGATTAGGCAACAAAAACATATGCGAAAGATAAAGAAGGACACTTAGGTAATGGGTTCTGACAGCCTCTCTTCGCACAGCAAATAACTCATCCTCTTTTTGTTTCTATTTTTCTCTCTTTCTGCTCTAAATATGTTTGTTATTCTTCTTCTCTATCTTTCTAAGGAGGGAGGGTAGGGGCGACACGAGGATGGGCGAAGCTATAGGGGGAGTTGTTGAGGAGAGGTCTATAAACCAACCGCTGTAAAAACGTGTCATAGGCCCGCCTGAAGATAGCCCTGTGGTTTCATGCCTGGACTCAAACTCAACGAGTATTGCTGCCCTTGGCATGGGTGCTGCAACTAAAGGGCAGCTCTTTTTTTTTTAAGGACTTAATGGAAGGTTAACTGCCTCTCAGCCGAGGTGTTACTATTAAGTACGGTTTCCTTTTCCAGGAAAAGAGTATCACCAGTTGCACAACAAACAAATTAAAATATCTTATAATCCTTTTTGGCCATGAAAAAACAAAGAGCAGTAAACACTGTGTGTGTGTGTGTGTGTGTGTGTGTGTGTGTGTGTGTGTGTGTGTGTGTGAGAGAGTGTGTGTCAGTGTGTGTGTGTGTGTGTGTGTGTGTGTGTGTGTGTGTGTGTGTGTGTCTGTGTGCGTCTGTATATGTGTATGTTTGTGTGTATGTTAGCATATGTATAAATAACCGTATGTTTGTTATGTATTTCTGTTGAGGTCTGAGGGCAGTAGATAGAAAGATGGACAGATGTATAGATGAAGGGAGAGAGGGAGAGAATTAATCCAGGCTTAGTATGAGGCTGTGGTCAAACAGCTCCAGTAGACAGAGCTTAGGGCAGGACTGGTCCCGGAGAAAGGCCTAAGTCTTCACTTTAGCTCGCTGTCTTTCTTCAGCTGAAGTCGTAAGCTCTTTTTCTAAAGGATTGCACAAACAAATGACAAATGACATCACGCACACAAACTCACCTGCAAAAACACTAGTTCTAGCCCTGCACCCCTATTTTCTCTCTTTCTCTTCAACACACACACACACACACACACACACACACACACACACACACACACACACACACACACACACACACACACACACACGCATTACAAACACTTACATTCTCTTAATGTTAGTTGCTTTCCACAGCTGATGTGTCTTGTGACATAATTACGACAAACCTATATGTGTATGGGTGGTCTGTTACGTCAGACTAACATAAGCTATTTTGTTTAGTGTGATTGAGTTAAAAGTGTAAATAATACTTGGGAAATGATCAACATTAATATATTTTACAGAATACATTATTTCATCAGGATGTGAGCTTTTAAATAACGAGTGCCAGAGAGCAACAATAACCCAACTACTCAGAATTATCGCCTCATACTAGAGGCTGTTTATGAATACAAATTGAATTTCCAAACCGCAGCCTTATAGCAGTCATGGCTCATTTGATTTATTCCTTAATGAATATTTTCCCTTTCAACTCAGTAGATGGGAAAACATTTCCCACTTAATGAGACCCAACCTTTATTGACAATAATTTTTGCCTGTGTCTCGAACTGCAATATGCTTAAGGTTGTGTTATTGAGGTTTTTTGGATTGAATAAACTTGCAAGTGTATGTTGACAACTTAGAACTCAAAAGGAGGGTGAACTACTTTAAGTTACTTTAGCTGGTTTATGTCTACACATGATACTACTAGCATATGTCAACATTTATCTGATGCGACTATGTACTGTATGTTAAACCACATTGTCCAACTTGTTTACAACGCTTGCTAGTTTTAGTAAGACACCTAACTCCACGGTGAAAAGTAAATGTCAGGTCGGACACGAGGCCAGACAGTGGAGATCATTGAAGTGATCTGAGACCACTAAAGCTACATCATTGGCCGGCTAATGTTCTAGAGATACTAAGGCTACATAATTTACCAGCTAATATTGTACAGATAATGTGCAATTGACCATCGGCCCCTGCTTAATAATGCAAGACCTTGGCTTGGGCCATGAAGAGTATTTAAATGGTATTGATAAGCTAATCTGCCAAGGTGTATAATGTATTCAGTCACAAAGACCCCCACTATTGATCAAAGAGGGGGGCTTAAAGTGGAATAGCTCAGAGTTTTTTGAAGAGAAAAAAAACACAATGAGAGAGAATAATGGCAGGATGAGACAGGAGGAGGGGGGGAAGAAAGGATGACTGGGGAAGAGGGACGAGGGTAGAGTGAGTGTTAGACAAGGGGATGTGCCGTCCATCCGTCCCCGCACGGCCGGGGGCCAGCGGAGGAGTAAAGTTGTTAACGAGCTCATCGACAGCGATGTCAGACAGAGAGAAGGTCCATCAGGGAAATGAGACACAGGGTTTCTCTATGTCCTGGGGTGCATTATGGGAGGACAAAGAAACATTGGTGAAATAGATTATGCACTGAACACACATCCATATCTACTCACAGGTGCCTTGGAAATAAAGAAGAAGCATAGTTCAGAAGACAAAAAGGTGCTTGGACAGTGTTATAGCTCTTGAAAATGAGAAACATTTTGAAATCTCAAAATATAAGGCTAATAGAAGTGACTTTTGATCCAATTTAGTTTGCGTAAAAAGTCTAGGTTTCTGGAATGAACGGCTGGAATCAACATTTTATAGACTTTAAGGTTGAATAGTAGTGTGATGACAATGGATACAATTATGATAAAATGGTAATATAGTTATCTGATTTGGGAATAGACCATAGCATTGATCTAATCTGATAACAAATATTTTTTTCAAGTAGAAAAAAGGGTATATGAAATAACATCACGCATCACGCATCAAGAATTATTTTTTCCATAACCACATCTTAACCAAAAACAACCAAATATGATGTTGTTGATGATATTGTGACGTCAGCATTTATCAGGGCTTAAGCAGTGGGAATTATAAGTCTAACAAAACACCTGAAAAAGATACTGTCGTCTTACAGTTATTATGAAGAAACTTTAGAGCAAATCTGTTATGATCAGTATCAATAAAGAATAACATGTTTCTCCAGTGGGGGGCGGGGGGGGATTAGTAATACTCATCCTAATGCTGATTGAGACCCCCAGCATATGAAAAACAATGTTAGAATAACATCCATCTAGGATAACCATCAGAATGATATACATCAAGGATTTCACAATACTTTTGTATATAATAATATACTAATATATACTAATAATAATCTAAAGTGCTGCAATATTTTGTTTTAACAACATCATTTACTTAACAACAAAACTATCAAATACAGTTCATAATGATCTAAAATAAGGCTCTTAAAGTGAAATAGGTTCCTCCACCTTTCATCTTAAAAATGTTGTTGTTGATGTTTATATTTAATTTAAATATTCTTCAATATTTTAATAGTCCAATATTCAATATATATATTTTAATAGAGGTGACTATTTGAGCCCTCTCTTCTCAGCCTGTGATGTTCCCTCTTTGCATGATAAAGAGATTTTCAGCACAAACGTCTTCCTTGAGAATATTTATGTGGGCCATATTTATTCGTATGTTCAATATATGAGAGCAGAAAATTCGTACTTTTGGGTCTTGGAAAAAATAAATAAATAAACAAACTCAAAATAAATAGCTACTCTAATAAGGTTAACTATTTTGGCTTTTGATATTGATATTTGCAGGAGGGCCGGCATGCACCCCAAATTAATAACAGTAGACCTAAATGCCATTTGGGTACTTGGAGTGTGTCCAATACTTTAAGTAATAGCGTTAATGGCGAATTTGAAGGAGATTGATTTGAACATCAAACAGGACCTTAAAGGAGCACTTCCTTCATGCCCATGGTTTTAGAAGTTCTAAAGTCACTTCCTCTCTGAAGGAAAGGAAATCATCTTTGAGACGCTAGCCTTAAACGCCAAGCAGAACAGCCTATACTCCAGAGTGACGCTTGTTAGGCTAAGACCCAGAAGAGAGAGCATGGCCAGTAAGTAAGGTTATTGGAAAATAATTAGCCTAGCCCAGGAATCAGCAGGGATATTAACCCCTTTGGGTACAAACGCTAGCCTCTGGCCTATTTTCTACAGCTAATTAAGTCTGAGGAGTGCCTATTAATAACATTTTCTTCATATGAACTGGCACACATGCAACTTTCATTGTTGGAACAAAAATATTCTTTGAAAGTTTTGCAATGAAAACACCTTGTTAGCAGCAGTAGTGATGGATACTAAATCCCAAATAAGTTGACTGCACAGTGAACATTTTGTTTGTAACAAGATGCACATTTATATTTTACAATTCTTTTTAGATAAATGGACATTATTGTTGTAAAATTCAGACAGCTTTCTTAGTTAAGATGTGGCAGTCATCCAGTGACGTCCTCTACTGAAGTTATCCACGAACACAAGCAACAAACTGATTCATGAACATGAGTCATAACAATTAAACTCCAAAGAACTGATATTGTAACCTATACGATGTCTCTTATCAAAAGCAGCTAGTTCTAAACCTAATTAGAATAACAAAAAAGGGAATTGCACAGAAAGGGAAGGTCCTGTTCCTCTGGATGCCTGCCTGGTTTCCTGTCCTCCTACCCAACACTCCTCCTCCCACACTCCTCCCTCCTTATCCTTCTCAGGAAGCATAAACCGTTTTAGGGAGGTGTCCGTCCTATTCAAATTCGTACAGAAGTCCCCCCACACCCCCCATTCCCAAGTGGCCAGAACGTCCCCTCACCTGTCAGCCCAGCAGCAGCTGCTACTGCTGCTCAGGTCCGGGGCTGCTTACAGAAATCTAGCCCCAGGCTGCAAGGGAGCGAAGCAGGCCTCATGTCCCCCTTTCCCAAGACAGCACTCATCAAGACAGCAGCTCTAACAAATCAATCTTCCTCTGACAGTTCATTTAGACTGAATTAATTTGGAATTAGAGGCCATTACAGCAATTGGCAGGCATGGATATTCCCCCAACGCGGGCTGTTATCCCTCTCAGAGAAGGAACTAGAAGGAGAGCTCGCCTTTTTTTTCCTCACAGATCGACTGGATAAGGTATTTTTCAGTCAGAACCAACACCCCAGAGCTGAGGGAGGGATTGGATTTTCAGTTTAACCAAGTCATCACTGATCTCAATCAACAGAAAGGGTACTATGCAGGATGTTTTTCAGCATTTTTGTCTTCATGTTAAAATGGAGGCTAGATCTGGGTAATGGGGGTCACTGCTCTATTGACTGACTGCCAAGAGCCAATGTGTCTGTGTCTTAACTCAAATGACGATGTTAGGTTTGGATGAGATGAGGGTGATGTCATTTCAGCTGTTGCAAAACTAATGCCGGTCCAAGGGCAGGCTTATTGGCAATTTTTGTCGGTGGTAACAGGTGAATAAATAAAAATAAATAAATGAATGAATAATTAATTAAATTACTACAGTGCTGGGGCGTTGTCACGGTGTGTTGTGTTCAGGTGGGTGGAGCAGCAATAATAGAGTCCCCCACCAGTGCCCGTTTGCATTAGGACTGGTTTTTACCAGTAGTCCAATATGATTCAAAAGACTCAATAACATACACAGGCTGAGAATAATGTGTAAGTATGTTGCTAATGCAAGCAATAGAATGGGAAAAGAAAAAAATTCACTTTTTTGACTGCAGCAAGCTATTCACCAAGAAAACTCAAATCCGTGGCCTGGGGTAGTCCAGTGGTCTAGCACCGCGGTCTACAGTGCACACATATGCCCATGTCGGCATGGGTTCGAATCCGGCCCATGCCCTGCTGACATGCCCTTACTTTCCTATCTGTCTTCTTCACTATCTCTGTCAAGTAAAAAAAAAAAGAAAAAAAAAAGAAATCCAAGTTCTGATTCGGGCCGTTGCTGTGTCACTGCATTATGGGTAAGGGAGTTATTTGCCTCCTGCTGGAAGAGTGCAACCAGTGTGAACTCAGGTTTCATGACGTGTAATGGTCTGATCCTAAATGGACTGCACTTATATAGCGCCTTATTCCAAAGCGCTTTACAACGGCCTCTCATTCACCCATTCACACACACATTCACACACCAATGGCGGCAAGCTACCATGCAAGGCACCGGCCCGCTCATTGGGAGCAATTTGGGGTTCAGTGTCTTGCCCAAGGACACTTCGACATGTGGCCAGCCGGGGCTCGAACCGCCGATCTGCCAACCTTGCGATCATTAGACGGCGTCTCTACCTCCTGAGACACAGCCGCCATCCTTTACTGCCCAAGACAAATAAACTCCCCGGAGAGACACCTCTTTGAAAAGATAAACACTCCTGCATGCATGCACGCACACATGCACGCAGGCATGCACATACACACACAGACACACACACACACACACACACACACACACACACACACACACACACACACACAAACAGACAAGCTCTGTATGGCTGGTCCATGGCTTTCCCCATTCCTGTTTTTTTTGTATGTCCAGAGCCATATGTATTTCAGGCCTACATACTGTACATACAAATAAAAAATAAAAAAAAGATATCTGAGCAATCGGGGTTGCTGCAGGGTATTAGGGATCTAGCTGTTCCTAATCCTTGTAGCCCCCCTCTACTGCCCCTTTAGTACCCCTTATCTAAGGTGGGCAACCTTTTGAGGGTGATAAAGCCAAGGGAATGTCAAAACTGATAAAAAATATCATATTCCTATATTCCAATTGAAAGAAAAATCCACATCCCTATAAATCCCCTTGACAAAATTGTGTACAGTATATGATGACATCAATAATCATATTATAGTAAAAAAATAATATTTGATCTCGCATTAAATAACACTTCTTATGACTGGCAACATGGTAAACCAGGGGGCACTAGGTGAACGAGTGTGTGAGAGCCTGATCCTGTTCAGCCTTTGAGAGCAGAATAAATATTAACACTGACACACTCCTGTGGAAATACCTCATAGACTTAAAGGGGCGAGGAGGAGGAGGAGGAGTGGATCCAGTTATTGGTAAGCCAGGGGGTAAATGCTGGGCCACTCAACCCACCCTCTCACACACCCGGTCCCCGAGCCCTCCCCTATACACTCGCCGATACCAAAACACTTCCAACCCTCTGATGACATGTTTTTTCAACACCTACCAAATATTCTCAAAGGCAAATACACTCACTGAACACTTTATTAGGAACACTAAACTAATACTACCTCCATTTGCTCTCAAAACAGAAAAACAACGTTTTTGTGTCATTGATTCAACATGTTGGAAACATTCCTTTGAGATTCTTCGTCCACAATGACATGATCAGGAACATCACGCAATCCCTGCAGACTTTTCAGGTGCACTTTCAAGCTGTGAATCTCCCGTTGTACCACATCCCAAAGGTGTTCTAATGGGGATTCAGATCCAGTGACTGGGAAGGCCACTGAAGAACACTGAACTCATTGTCATGTTCATGAAACCAGTTTGAGATTACTTTTGCTTTGTGGTGCACATGGTGCATTATTATAGAGTAGCTTGCCCTAAGTGGGTATCTAACTTGCTACCTTCCGCTTACTAAACCGGAACGCGCTAGCTACAACACCAAGAGAGTTATCTCCCTTGGCAGAGATGCTAACGGGCCTTAGACAGGGCTGTTACACTATCCCTTCTGTTCGGGAGAGCGTTCCCTCACGCTTCACTGGATGCCAAGTGCCTCACGTCCCGCAGACGCCTCTCCAATGGCCCTCATGTTGGGGGGCCATCCCACCGCTGACACCAATGT
>NC_137682.1:5344035-5414035 GCF_963989245.1 Nansenia antarctica | reverse complement strand
AGGGTTCGAGGGCTCTCCCTCTCTCTCACTCAGCCCAAGTGCCTTCAGCTCTGGATCACCATAATAGAGGACCAGCAGGATGAGAGCCAGTCTGATGCTGGGATAAGGCAGCCATGGGGAGTCAGCAGGGATTCACTCATCTCCAACCCGTGACGTTAGAATTATAAGGTTCTATCTCCATATTTGGTCAAAATTTAGTTTATTTTACATAATCTGATCCATTAGGTGTTTATTAATGCCTGTGTGGTGTTATTTTTAAACTGTTGACATTTTTTAGTTAGTAATTCCATCTCACAAAACATAATGGAATGTAAAAACGTTGACGTTCAATATCTCTGAACTACCCGAAACGGAGACAGAACCTTATACTTCTAAGCTCACGAACCAGCAGTGATGTGTTTTAGGATGGACAGAGATGGGGATTTGTAGGGGTGGGAAAGAGAGCAGAGGGAATAGGAGGGGAGGGGGGGGGGGCATGTCCTGTGCTCTGGGAGGGGGAGATTGGAGGATGTAAAGTTAACAGATAGGGATTGAGAGAGGAGGGGTTGAAGGTTGTAGTAGAGAAGCTTATGGGGCGGCAGAGAAAGAGGGAGGGGTGTCTTGTATATCAAATACCTAAAGTGGAGGTTGGTTTGGATATCCATAGACATTAAGTTATTTTTCTGAGTGGGGCAGTCCCACTCATATTTTTTTCATTTTATTGGACAGATTCAGTGAAGACAGACAGGAAAGTATAGGAGAAGAAGGGAGAGAGGACATGTCAGCAGGACATGGGCCGGATTCTAACCCATGCCGACATGGGCACTGTAGACCGCGGTGCTAGACCACTGGACCACCCCAGGCCACATCCATAGACATTAAAGTCTGGGGACCCCCTGCCAGGTAGGGAGGGGAGGGGGGGAGGAGGGAGGGAGGGAGGGGAGGAGTGGAGAGGAGAGGGGGGGAGGGTGTGTGCCGTAGAGGACAGTGGACAGTAGGGGTAGTGGTGGTCTGTAGGGGTAGTGGTGGTCTAGTGGATAGTGAGTTGGACTTGTGATCAGAAGGTTGTGAGTTCAAATCCCGCCTGAAACCACACCACTACTAGTGTGCCCTTGAGTAAGGCACTTAGCCCTCAATTACTCCAGGGGGAATGTCCCTGTAATTTGTAATTGTAAATCGCTTTGGATTAAAAGCGTCTGCTAAATGTCAAAATTAATTAATTAATTAATTAAGTCTATGAACATGTCTGAAGGCCTTCAAACTTGAATGAAAGCTAGGTAGCAGGTCATCCCTTGGACTCAAACTTGAGTAGACCGGAGAATGAGATGAACCATCCCTCCAAAGTGAACACTTCCCTGTCCCAAAATCAACTCTCTCTCTCTTGACTGAATCTGAAAAATGTCTCCTCCAATAAGCAGCCACCCACAGGACCCAAAGAACCAAACTCCAACCATATCATTGGCACAGCAAGATCCGCCTCTGACCAAGATGCTTTCCATGAGCCAATTAACCGCTGTCTTGGGATCAGTCTTGACTCTCATTTGCCAGCCTAACAGGCTCAACTGCTCGACTCTGGCGTTATGAACCCCCACTCCCACCCACTCTTCGCACCCCACCCCTCCCCATCCCCAAATGCTGCACTCAAGTCTTTAACCATCCCTTTAATTCAGACACTTTGAAGTATCTCAGGCTGTGGGATGAAGGGGAGGCACTCAATCAATTACGAATTAAATAATCTCTTTATGATATTCCGAGGTTTCTTCAAGCCCAAGAGTAAATGCTGGGGGAGATTACTGAACCCAAATCAGTTTTTAGCCACATCTAAAAGGACAGAAGGAGAATCAGCACAAGCAATGCTGGGAAAAAAAGAATAAATAATAAAGATTATGTCGAACTGTGTCACCGGCGAACATTGCAGCAAAATCCCTTAACCTGATCCACAGAGGGAGAGAGGTGGAAATGGATTATTTCAAGCCCTTTAAAAGTACCCAGGGTTATTTAAAGGGTTTTGCCTCCCATAAGAGGAAACACACACATGACAAACATGACAAACATCTGTGTAATGTATCTGTGTGACTTATCTGTAAAACTACACAGGCAAAAACAATGAGAAGCATCATATCTAGGTTGGGAATCCGACTTCACTCACTACACACAAACATACACTCTCAGTTTCTCTCTTTTTCTCACTGTCTCTCTCTCTCTCTCTCTCTCTCTCTCTCTCTCTCTCTCTCTCTCTCTCTCTCTCTCTCTCTCTCTCTCTCTCTCTCTCTCTCTCTCTCTCGCATTAACAGTCCAACTACGAATGCCACTGGTTGAAACATGTTTTTATTTTTTTATGTTATAATTATTGATGCTTATGCTAATGTTTGCTAATTGCTATCCCCAGACAACTTACCCTTAGCGTAACGACTCAAAATAAATGCTGCGTAACCGTCACGCAAGTTGTAATTCACGTAACTCTCATGCAACATACACTACATGGCCAAATTATGTGGAACCCCCGAACATCACACCCATATGTGCTTGTTGAACATCTTATTCGAAAACCATAATGCATTAATATGGAGTTGGTCCACCCTTTGTTGCTATAACAGCCACCACTCTCTTCTGGGCTTTCCACTAGATTTTGGAATATGATGTTGGGGCGAGAAGGCCTGGCTCACAGTCGGCGTTCCAATTCATCCCAAAGGTGTTCGATCGGGGTTGAGGCCAGTCAAGTTCTTCCAGACTAAACTCAGCAAACCATGTCAATGGACCTTGCTTTGTGCATGGGGGCAATGTCCTGCTAAAACCAGGAAAGGCCCTTCCCCAAACTGATGCCACAAAGTTGAAAGCATACAATTCTCTAGAATCGCATTGTATGCTGTAGCATTATCATTTCCCTTGAACTAAGGGGCCTAGCCTAAACCACAGAAAACAGTCAGATGCCATAGTATCTTCAGCCATCTTTGATGTGCTAATGCCTTCCCCAGACAATTTACCCTTACCTTAAAGGGATAGTTCAGGTTTTTTTCGATGTTAGACCTAATTTTCCACTGATGTGGAGTGGCTTAGGCTCATCTAGACACATTTTCTTTTCTTTTTTTCCATTCTTCCCAGCTTTCTTTGGCTGGCTCCAGGGCTAGCAATTAGCCACTTAGCAATTAGCCACAGCCGCTAGCAAACGGAGCCACTCATGCAACGGAGCGTGCAACTTGCTCGCTTGAGCGTAACAGCACAGACAATCTCACTCAGTTGAAGTAGCTAGTCCATTCTATTCAAAGGCAAAATTACTGATAATTTTTGATAAAAACAATATAATATTTGTATGGAACCCCGAATAACTAAATCAGGTTTTACATTTTACATTTTGAACGTCTTTTTATTTTCTGTGTGTCTGATATTTCAATTTAACTTAATTTCAGAGGTCCATATCATCAAATAATAATAAAATAAAAAAATAAAAATACAAAACAATACGAGACATGCACACACACACACTCGCACCCACGCGCACACACACACACACACACACACACACACACACACACACACACACACACACACACACACACACACACACACACACACACACACACACACACACACATTTCCTGGGTATACTCTACAACTGCACAACCGCATTCCGTCAGCATCAGTGGCAGGTTTGGTCATACTTTTAATGCGTCCTGTTGCAATATAATTGGCTGAGCTAACATTCCTGCTGGTGATGAAATAACAGCCAATGAAAAACATGATTGTTCCCATAGTTTTTCCCAACACTTTTCTTCAATACTTGCATACATAATATAATGTTATTATTATAAATATCAAACTGGCATGAGTTGAGTTACATTCGTAATTTAACTCTTTTAAGTAATTTTTTCTGAGTGGGGCAGTCCCACTCATATTTTTCATTTTATTGGACAGATACAGTGAAGACAGACAGGAAAGTAAGGAGAAGATGGGAGAGAGGGTATGTCAGCAGGGCATGGGCCGGATTCAAACACATGCCGACATGGGCATATGTGTGCACTGTAGACCACGGTGCTAGACCACTGGACCACCTCAGGCCACACATTAGTAATTTTATGAGTGTTGAACATTTCCTCTCAGTTTCAGCCACTAATGGTCACTGTTTCACACCTGTTGTTCTAGATATCAACTGTTATCATTCTATCTGTTATCATTCTATCCTGAATAAATAGGCGAAAGAGAGAAGTCTGTGTTCTGCTCCTTCAATGTGCTTACACACAGGCTGCAGTAAGCAGCAATTGAACCATGTAAACCATGTGTAGGGACCCACCTACCATGTGTAGGGACCCGTGCTGTCAGTTAGGGTTAGGGTTGGTCGAATTATTATAAATCAGATCAGAAAATGTCATCTTTTGGCACTTTTCACTTCGCAACGCAGTGGCACTGTAAGCAGCACCACTCACGGGAGCACGCCACTTGCAAATCCGCTTATGTTTTTCCCACCCACCACCACCCTACTCCCATTGAAAGTCTATGAGACCTTAATGGTCTTGCCGTTTCTTGTGTGGAAGCACCTTCACTCATGTACAGCTAGATATGTTGTATATGTAGCTGATCACAGCTTAATATTTGGCTAAATGATTCACCATGCTAGAGAGAGTATAATGATGAACAGGCATGTACTGCATGCAGAGACTGAGGACCAGAGCAATGAGGCCTCAAGGGAAATTCATTAGAGCTCTTTGGGGGTGACTGACTCCTAACCTTTTTATTGTACTGTACACATATATCACAAATATATTGTCATGTTCGACTTGACACTGGTTAAGGCCACAACATATTATTGGCCAGGGAGTTTGATTTCATCCAATCCCTTATAATATAGGTTAGTTTATCGTGAGCTTAGAATTATAAGGTTCTATCTCCGTTTAGGGCAGTTCAGAGATATTGAGCGTCAAAGTTTTTACATTCCATTATGTTTGGTGAGATGGAACCTTTGTATTTTATGAATTACTAACTCAAAAATGTCAACATTTTAAAAATAACACCACACAGGCATTAATAAACACCTAATGGATCAGATTATGTAAAAAACTACATTTTGACAAAAATTGAGATAGAACCTTATAATTCTAACCTCACGACATGCTGTCAAAAACAAAAGGGGTGGAGCTGACTTTACTGGCTCTCTATACTGTCTAACTGGCATGCAAGTCATACTTCACCTACTGTAACTCTCATGCAACTTTATCTTTGACAGTTTTTGTCTTACCGTTGGAAACTCCCACTCTGTTGTATTCGTAGCTTTTCATATGACCTGGGTCGTAAGATTTCATACAGTGTGAGATCCAGTTCCAGAGGGACATGACCGACCATTCACCATGACCCAGATATGGGTAAACTGAAGGCAGTCTCAGTTTTGCCGTAATGCAACACGTGAGACACTACTACACTATGAGAGGGTTTTAGAGGAAGGAGGTAGAAGTAAAGATAGGTAGACAGAAAGAGCCAAGAGGGCAGGGCTGGGGGGTGACACTCAACTGTATTTTAATCGCCTAAAATATCTAAATGGTTGGATATGAAGCCCAAAACGTTAGAGCTAGTGGGTGAGGGCACCACACGGGAGGTTTTTGGTTTTACATTCTTTTCAGCTCTCCTTCTGGGTTTTTCATTTCAACAGTTTTTGCTATGTCCAGTCTGTTATTGTTAAACTGTCTGTTTCTGTCCAGCCCTGTCCAATTTTTTATGTAAAAAAAGACAAAATTGCAGAATAACAAACTACTTGTACTATGTATACCATAAATGCTTCCTAATAAACATTGAAACAGGAAGTGACAGGGATAAAAAAAAAAAAAAAAAAAAAAAAAAAAGAGAGAAAGATAGACATAAAAGTGCTACTTTATTGGTAAATGGACTGACTTATGTAAGCGCCTTATTCAAAAGTGCTTTACAATGGCCTCTCAAAATGATTGATTCATACTGTTTGAATTCTTGCACTCTGCATCTCTGGACTGGGTCTTGGCATCCAATGTTTTGGTTTGCGTCTTGTTTTTCGACTTTTGAACTGATATCGGGTCTCATTAAGGTCTTGAATCCATGGGTCTTGATCGTAGTCTATAGCGCTCCAGTCTTTCCTCCATCTCTTGTAAATGGACTGCACTTACAGTATATAGCGCATTTATCCAAAGCGCTTTACGACGGCCTCTCATTCACCCATTCACACACACATTCACACACCAATGGCGGCAAGCTGCCATGCAAGGCGCTGGCCCGCTCACTGGGAGCAGTTTGGGGTTCAGTGTCTTGCCCAAGGACACTTCGACACGTGGCCAGCCGGGGCTCGAACCGCCGATCTGCCAACCTTGCAATCGTTAGACGGCGGCTCTACCTCCTGCACCACAGCCGCCCATCTCTTGTCTGGAGCGATCCAGCGAAGCCAATGATGTTCCTCTCGTCACACCATCTCCTCATCAGCATTGAATCTCCAGTCTCCAGTCTCTGCTCAGGCCCTATTAGTGTTCACCTCTCTGGCCTGAAGCCCTTATTTCCTCTTGACTGTTGTTTCTGCTGCTGCAAGCTCAACCATCACTCCACATTGATCGGCCCTTCATCCCCAAAGTCCCACCTGTATACCTGGTTAATTCTCCCTCTCGCCCTCTTCATCCAGATTGAGAGGGGGAAGGAGAGAAATCAATAATAGGGCCAAGTGGGTGGGGTCAGGGGTCTACAAGGTCCTTGACAAGTGTGTCGAGGGAAGGACGGAGCGATGTGTGTGTGTGTGTGTGTGTGTATGTGTGTGTGTTTCAAGGAAAACAGAATGGTCAAGGCTCTCAAGCAAGCGACAGGCTTGTCAGGGATCAGATTTATGATCATTGATCGTGATGTGTACAGTATGTGTGTGTGTTTATAAGTGTGTGTGTGTGTATGTGTGTGTGTGTTTATAAGTGTGTGGGTGCGTGCGTATGTGAGGGACTCTCTGCTAGGAGGAATGGGTTTGTGTGTGTGTATGTGTGTGTGTGTGTGTGTGTGTGTGTTAGTCATCGGATCATCAGCATTATACCCAAAGAGCCTAAAAGAGATAGAGAGATGAGGGGCCTTGCAAGCAACGATGGCTGATTCATCTGCCTGTCCATCCATGTGTCCATCCATCCGTCCGTCCGTTATCCCTTATTATAATGTTGTTGATTCATCCGTCCGTCCATGTGTTCATCCATATCTGTCTGTCTGCCTGTCCGTCCGTCTGTCTGTCTGTCTGTCCAAGTCTGTGCAGTACTATGCAGTATTGTAACCACACAGCTCGTGAGCTTAGAATTATAAGGTTCTATCTCCGTTTAGGGTGGTTCAGAGATATTGAGCGTCAAAGTTTTTACATTCCATTATGTTTTCTGAGATGGAACCGTTGTATTTTATGAATTACTAACTCAAATATGTCAACATTTAAAAAAAAATAACACCACACAGGCATTAATAAACACCTAATGGATCAGATTATGTAAAAAACTCAATTTGGACAAAAATGGAGATAGAACCGTATAATTCTAACGTCACGAGCTCTGCTGATAGCTCATCTGTGATTGCCTCAATTAGCGCTTAGTTTAGCCATCTCCTGCTGCTGCTGCCCAATTTGGGCGTTCTCTCCTGCAGTGTTTAATTCCAAATCAGTAATCGTTCACTATAATCTCCTCAGTCTCACTTAATCACCCAGCTTTACTAACCAAGAATCAGCTCATTCTACTCTCAGAGGACAGTGAGTGTGTGCAACTGCGTGTGTGACTGAGTGTGTGACTGAGTGTGTGTGTGTGTGTGTGTGTGTGTGTGTGTGTGTGTGTATGTGTGTGTGTCAGTGGATAAGGGGAGTGTTAATGGCCACAGATAAATGACTGACATCTTCATGATACGTGTAATTATCACTGATGTGCTCCCCACAAAGAGAGAGAGAGAAAATGGGGGTGAGACTGGGAGAAGTGGGGGGGGGGCACCTGTGAATGAATCAAAATGTATTTTATTTATACGGGTTTCAACTAGAGGAAATAGTGTTGTTTGTCTCAGTAACATATAGTACATTACATAGTGGTAACAATCATAAAACGTAGACAAATATTCTTTCAATATATTTTTACATTACTTACATACAATACTAACTTTAAACCTTAGAGAAAGTTTGCACGTGCGTGCCAACGTTTCAACTTACATACTGCAGAGGTGGTGCGTGCATACACTAGTACTGTTATAGGGGAAGGGGGGGAGGCAAGGGGAGAAATCCATTATCAATTTAAATGGAAATGTAATGACCCCATGGTGGCAGTGAATTAGCCTGCTGATCAATTGATCATGTCAAGGACAAATAGGTAAACAAACATGTCCATTAGCTCTGCACCTCCTCCTGCCCCCTCCTCTTCCTTCATCTCCTCCCCGCTGGGGAAGAGTGCTGGAGGATCACAAACAGAGAGGATGGAGGGTATGAATGGGGTAGGTGGATGGGGAGTCTCTCTCTAACAAGGCCTTGCCTCACTTCAATTGGCTCTGACACACACACACACACACACACACACACACACACACACACACACACACACACACACACACACACACACAATTGGCTCTGACACACACACACACACACAATCCCCCACAGAGACAGACCTGCCCACCTCTTTACACAGGCAGTTGGGCCCAGCAAGGCTCCTTTGAGAGGCAGCGGTGAGGGATGGCAGGGCAGGGAGCGGAGGGTCTCCGAGCACCACAAGCTGTGTGGAACGAGACCTGCTGCCAGGCGCCATCCAATCTGCCCCCTGAATCAGAAGAGGCATCTGTGAGAGAATGAGGTGGATATGTGTGGTGTGGATATGTGTTGAAGCAGAATGTGTGTGTGTGTGTGTGTGCGTGTGTGTGTGTGTGTGTGTGTGTGTGTGTGTGTGTGTGTGTGTGTGTGTGTGTGTGTGTGTGAGAGAGAATGCATGTACAGTACTTTGAGCTGGAATCAGAGGATGGGGGGTTTGGTGCTAGAATATTGATCATTCTATATAATTGTGGGTTACTGCTGTAGCAACACAAGCCTTTTTTAAAAAAAAAAATATTTTTTATTTTTTTAAAGGACTCTAGGATATATCGTGACAGTTCCACAAAATGTGTGTTTAGGCACAGATTCAAGTATAGTATGAACATTTCACCATAGATGAATAGAGGTGGATACATGGTGATGTTTTATTTTCCTTTTTATTTTATTTTATAAGGACTATTTTCCTTATCCCTCAATCACGTTTCGAAAAATTAAGACCCAATTTAGTGTGAATCAAAATATTGAACCAGTCACCGGCGAGGTCCAAATTAAACAATCAATAAATGGTGAATATCCTTCTTCTCTTTCATTAGTCACAATTGCTTAGCTCTATCATCTGGACGTTTAAAAAAAATGTTTCTCTCTTTCTCTCTCTGAGAACTCACTCAATCTTTTAACATAATTTACCCTAATGGGAAACAGATAAAGACTTTCTCTGGCTTGAATGCTTCAACCATTTTGATTACCCCAGAAAGGCTGAAGCATCAATATCTCTAAGGAGGTAAACCACAACTCCTATACAAAGTCAATCAATGCGTATAATCAGACTTAAACGATAAGTTTAGCTAAGTTCTGAAGGACTTTTCAACCTGCACTGTTTGTCCATCAGGTAGAGAGACTTCTTTGAGAGGTATTTTAGGGATAACCTATGCCTATGTTTTAAAGTGAGTTTTGATATGGAATATAGTGTGCTGAATTCAAATTATATGCCATAAGTAGGCAAATCTCCATCCATCAATCGATCTATGTGGACTTTTTTTTATTGCCCCATGCTTGCTCACCTAATACAGAAATGTCCACAGCCCAACTTGGAAGCCGGATATCATCCTCAGCCTTTAAGAGCAAAGACATTGAAAGGTATGTAAGAATTTGTGACGTTAGAATTATAAGGTTCTATCTCCATTTTTGTCAAAATTGAGTTTTTTACATACCGGTAATCTGATCCATTAGGTGTTTATTAATGCCTGTGTGATGTTCTTTTTAAAATGTTGACATTTTTAAGTTAGTAATTAATCAAGTACAAAGGTTCCATCTCACAAAACATAATGGCATGTAAAAACTTTGACACTCAATATCTCTGAACTACCCTAAACGGAGATAGAACCTTATCATTCTAAGCTCACGAATTGTGTTGACTATTTCTTTTTGCACTGTAACTTTCCTATACACTACGCTCCCCAACAATATCATAGGAATGGTGTCAAAACTGTACAATTAGCCTCCGTCACACCTGTTACACAGATATGATGACACACCAACATGTTGCCTCTATGATGCAGCTACTATGACAGTGAGACAGTGGTTTAAATACTAGTACTATGGGACAGTGGGGTTTGAATAAGGATGATAAGGATTTTTACTCAGGGACAAGAGGCAAAAAGGCAAAAGAAAAGCTTTTTAAAGGGGCCATTTGTAAAACAAGGACTTTAAACCCCAGATTACAGGACAACAATAAAACAATCCCTGCATGTTAATTCCCGTAATACACTGTGAAGAAGAGGATTCAATATTTACAGCATCAGGCAGCCTCACTGAGAAGCATGTGCTCCCAGGCCAGGTATAATCCCTGTGTGGGGGGGATGCTTAGCCGGTGATGAGCTGAACATTTAGGAAGTATTACCACTTGCCACCAAGGAGAAAAAGTCCTTCAATTCTGTCTATATCTGTGTTTCGGTGATGATTATCTTCTTCCTCTCCATACCCCTTAAAGAGTTGGATTTCTTTGGATTGGTTTAATTGGCTCTAATGACTAAATTGCTCTGGCTAAGCTTCATTAGCTTACAGTGTTAGCTCTATTAAGTGGTGAGTGGGGAGAGAGCCTGAGGCAGATAGTCATTCTGAGTGTTGATGATGAAGGCATCATAAAGGGCAGAATCCAAATGTAACTTTTGCAAAAGCATTATGTCTCTGCTCATGAGTGTGACCATTTCTACTTCAGAGAGTGCATGTTCTACTCAAAATAATGCCTGACCTGTGTTTTAGGTGTAGACTGACGAAAGCAAAACACTTTAATTTACGCTTCAATGTTTTGTCTGTGTAAGCACATGCAGGAGACAGAACAACATTCTCAGCATCACTACTAAGTGTCCAAAGATTAGTGGTAATGTACAGTACCCACACAGTACATTAGCACTAGTTTTCAGTAATGATACAGTAATTTTTTGCTTCTCGAGCAGGTAGGTTTACTTCCCCTATAACCTCCACAGTGCTCACTAAAACCCTCACCACACGAGCCTCAATTCTCTACCCCAGATTAAGCTCTGATATTCTAAAGAGCGGGCAGATACAGTAGGATTGGGAGTTAAGACAGATGTTGTAGGGGAGGGATCCGGGCTCAGGGGGCAGAGGGCTTTGCTGGGAAACATACTGTCAGCGCCCAGCGGTTCACCCCGATGAGCCCATTCCTTTAATTGGGAGAGGGATATGGGTGAATTAGGGCATGCCCCTATCTATATTAGCAGAGTGGGGTGGAGTGGGGGTGGACAGACAGCGTTAATTCCATATCTGTGGTGGATCAGGGAATTCTTGTAGTCTCCACTTCGTCACAGTGTGTATCTTAGCTCATAGTAGTTTCCTGATTGTTACTATATTGTATACCTGGACCAAGCCTGGTTAGATTACCCTTTGGGCACTGACACCCCCCCACCCAATATCTATTGATGGGTTTTTTATCAGTGTATGATACTCTAAACGTTAGAGTCTAAAGTAAAAGCATCTATTAAATTATTATCATATTGTAATGGTCTGGTGAACAGAGGGCTGAAGGCTGCGATATTTGATCACAGGCCAGATGATCTTTTAGAAGGAGGGGTTAGAAAAAGTTATTTACACTTTACACAGCACCTTTACCAAGCATTGTAAGATAATACCCAAATGTTGTTTGGGTACACTTTTTAGCAAGACAACTTCTATTTCTCTAAGAATGTATGTCTTGCTTGGGTGAAGCTGAGACATCTGGGTTACCCCCGTCCCATGGTAATGCTAAGTGTATCTTAAATCTAGAAGCTTCTAGAACATTTCTATGGTTTTGTCAATTTTGAGTAGCTCTGGAGTATCTCATGCAACAATCAAATTTCTCATTTGGGGATTGATAATCTTATTTTATCCTGAACAGATTAGGCTAACTATAATTCAGTATGTGAACTATAATTCACCAACCTCATCTCAGTTCTACGGATGAATATTACTGTGCAAACCAAACCAAAGTAAAATCGATAGGAGTTGTCAGGAATACGCTATTCCCCAATATGTGCCCCCCTAAACTGTGCACCCCAGCCCCCCTTCTGGCCCTCCTTATAAACTGCTACACTGACTCAGTAATAATCACCCAATCAGAGTTGGGATTCAGCTCCTTTAAAAACTCCAGGACTAAGTGCCATGCAGTGCAGCTACGGTACTCTACAGACATTGCTCTACTACTGTACACTGTATCTCTTGGTCTTATAACGGATTGGACCGACGCTCTCGTTTTCAAATGCTTTCTTGGGCTCTGGGGGAAGACAAGATGTAAGAGCTGGTCAGGATTATTAATGAACATCATCTACTGTAGGATATTGACGGTCTTATAGTACGGTACCCTTATCTCAGGATGCACATTAGCTCAGTTGATGTACTGTATGGTCCTGTCCAGTTGTGGTTTATTTTTTTAATATGGTTCACAATAACCACTGAAGTTGAGTGTGGATGCAACAGATTGTACAGAAAACCTGTAAAACCTGAACCTCAATCTGTAAAAGGTACGGAGGTATGCATCACTCTACGCGTTTTTGTTCTTTAGGTTACCAGGGGGCAAATCTTCTAAGTTCTAACTGATGGTAAAAGCTTGTCAGTAATGGTTAGTTTCTCCAGGAAACTCACCACCACTTTGGAGGATCTTTAGCTCCTGGTTCAACCCCAAAAATGTGTGAGATTTTTTTTTTTTTTACCCCTCTCTTGTTTTTTCCCCTTTTCTTTTCCGAAGCGAAGCTGGATTAAGGCAGAGGGGCTTTTGTTTAGATAAAGCGAGGGATTAGAGAGAGATTTGCCCCCATAAAGTTGTGGGCTTGATGGGCCTTTTATCCCTGCATGTCGCTAAAGCTGTGTTGCCTCTGGATTAGGACTATACAATGGCCCCTTGTGCTGAGGGATCGGGGCCAGAGAGAGAGAGAGAGAAGGAGAGAGAGAGAGTGAGAGAGAGAGAGGGATAGAAAGAACAGAAACAGGACATTCAGAGTAAGCAGGGAGAGAGGGAGAGAGGGAGAGAGGGAGAGAGGGAGTGAGAAAAGAAAAATAATGGGTTATGGGACATGTGTAGGAAAAAGGCAGCGAGACAGAGGGAACAGAAGAGACAAGGGGGAGAAAAGAGGGTGAGAAAAAAAGAGAGAAAGGGAAAGAGAGAGGGGAGGAATTATACAGCTTTAAGGAAAAACTGACAGGTTTAAAAAAAACTTTTAGCAGGAGGGGGGGGATTCTGAGAGCAGAATCCTGAGATGTTATCACGAATAAAAGGATTTGCAGGAGGATTCAGAGGCGTGGCGTTGACAATAAACCTATAAGGTAGCCTCTGTCCCTTTAACACAGGTATCTAATTTGGAAAATAAAGCAGGAGGGAGAAAACGGGCTTTAAGATGAAGGTGCTGCTAATAACGTGTCCGATAGATGGCTCCTGGCAAATTGCTTTGTTATTCTTGTCAAAAAGGTCTCCTGGAAGCAGTCGATTTTAAACTACACATCAAAAATGATTAATTGCCTTGGGATGAACAGATGCCGAAATACCCTTGAATGGAGACGGCGAGGCTAAAAGCTTGCTGCGATTGCAGACCTAATGTATTAATGAAGTTGCAGAAACATCATTAGAACTATTAATTAGCTATTAGCGAGAAGTATATTCACTGACAGTGAAACATGTTTTTTCCTGGGCTCCCTGTTTTTCTCTCCTAAAGTAAAAACGTAGGCTATACTATTCAATCGTTGTCATGTAAATGAAAATTGGGGGGCAATTATCAATAACCAATGGGCGAATTAGTAATAAGTTCACATTGCCTAACATAAATGCGTCATTCTCCACTTTTAACATCCCTTTATTCTATACAATATTGTTTCCCATTCTTAAAATAGGCTGTTCATGTACTGTACAAGGAAAGGATGGTAAACCACATGAAGATAGATGACCATCCTGAATACATTTTGACAAACGCACATGGACTAAAACTAACCGATGACATTTCGTGACGTTAGAATTATAAGGTTCTATCTCCATTTTTGTCAAAATTGAGTTTTTTTTACATAATCTGATCCATTAGGTGTTTATTAATGCCTGTGTGGTGTTATTTTAAAAATGTTGACATTTTTGAGTTAGTAATTCATCAAATACAAAGGTTCCATCTCACAAAACATAATGGAATGTAAAAACTTTGACGCTCAATATCTCTGAACTGTCCTAAACGGAGATAGAACCTTATAATTCTAAACGGAGATAGAACCTTATCATTCTAAGATCACGATTTGCCAAAAATAATGTGATGACATTTAAGATAGCTCCTAGGACCATGGGGTGATAAATGGATGAGGTGATGGGGACTTCTGGCAGAGCTAAAGGTATTCTAATGGGAAGCTCTTGTGACACTTTGGCGTTTAAACCCTTCAGACGCGCCGGACAGTAGAGTGGCGCTAAACCCACCGAAAGAGGCTTTGAGAGGAACTCTTTCTCGCTTTAATTGCTTTAGAAACGGTCTTCACAAAGAGACACTGCCCAGATTTACCTCCCGTTTAAGTTCTTATTTTCATTGGTTCACAAGTTAATCCTTTTTCTTTCTCAGACCTAAAAAAAAAAAGAAAAAAAGTGATATGAAGGCGACAGGACCTGGAGAGGGACACGAGTCCTACAATCACAACTTTTTAGTGTAGAAATGTTAGGCCCACATCAAAAGTTTAAAATCCATCATTTGTATGTCATGCCTAAATATGTCGGTCTAATAATGATAGCAATATGCTTAATAATAACAGCAATAATAATAATAATAATAATAATTGCCTTATTTAAGGCTGAGAACGTGTCCATTCTACAAGGTTAATTGATGCATATTTATTTAGGCTTCAAGTAGACTTACTTAGAAAAAACGAATCTGAACAATGCGAATACAGAAATTGAACAAAGCCTCTGACATTGTCCTCGATTGGAGCACATCATTGAACCGCTAATTCAACCAATGATTAGCCTGTTTACAAACGAAATATTACAACCAACACAAGCGGTCAACTCCTGCCTTTGCATCAATCAAAGAAACCAGCAAATTGTCACGCTATTTAATAAATTAATTGCGAGATGAAAAGTAACACTATCCAATCAAATAGCATATCAGGATCAAGACACTATTGTAGACTTTTCATTCACAGATAAAACAGCCATCACTATGTTCTTGATTAGTCTCAATCATTTCAGTGCGCAACTCAAAAGTAACGTTCAATTAATGTTTTCAGTATTAGAGATCTCTCAGGATCTTAATCAGGATTCATACAATATTAAAATCGTATTTGGTTTTCCAAATATTTCTACCAGTGCCTTATTCAAATAACCTATATCAATCAAATAATGTAATAAAATACTATGATTATACCTGCTGAGTGTGTAACACTGCCTCACACACACACACACACACACACACACACACACACACACTCACACACACACACGCACGCACACACACACACACACACACACATACGCACGCGCACGCGCGCACGCACACACACACACACACACACACACACTCTCTCTCTCTCTCTCTCTCACACACACACACACACACACACACACACACACACACACACACACACACACACACACACACACACTATTACAAACAATAATGTATGGATACATAACGTTCACGAAAGTTACATTTTGAAAATGTGACACATCAATGGAGTTCAATCAATTTAGGATAAGTGTGTCCAAACAAATTCATCAAGTCATCTATATGAGGGGGGCATTATAGCCTATGAGGGTGAAAATTAAATATCATATTCTATATGGGATCTTTCTGTCTACAATAAAATAAAATAAAAACAGAGATACGGTTAGTATGTTCACCTTGGCCCTCACTCCCCAAGAATCTTTAACAGAATATGCAAGCTTTACATTAAAGGCTATTTGCGCTGCCCTTAATTCCCACCTAAACGGTTTTGCTCTGGGAGAAGAAAATCTTCTCTAAAAACCCTTCAAGAAGAGAAGGGCATTATTGTTTTAATCCTCTTACCCGCAGTCATTTTAAGACAGGGGTTTTGGGAGGCTGGGGTGCAGGCGTCTTGTCTTCCCTATCCAATCCCAAATCCTTCAAGGCCCAGAGAGATTCTAAAGGCACTAGCCTGGCATCGATTAGCGATCTCTCCAAAGTCTCTCCAATGGCATGATGAGGGGAAGCCCAAAAGCAAACAGAACCAAGTCTCGTGAGGTGAGACCTGCATCCATGCACATCACTAATGGCAGAAGAGAAGCTATTCGGAGAAATACGACATTTATTTGCACCTTTAATGCACCTTTTATTTGTACAAAATACCAAACACGTTTTAATATAGCGTATCTTGCAATTAGATTATATATCTTAAATAAAACCATGACAACAGTGTCACAGTCACTTGATCTTACGGGAAGAAGGAACAAATTGTAGCAGCATAGAAGTTTAGAACTTTATTTTCTATTATTTTAAATCAACTGAATATTGTTTACAATATTAGAAATTGAGCAAACCAATCTCGAACGATTAGAGATTGGTTATAAAAGTCTTAATTGAGAAAATACATAATTCCTCAAAATCGATAGAAATGTTAACAAGAGTAGCCTTAAAGACTCACTGCTTCCTTGTTTTTACACTTTTTTTCTCTCAAGGAGCTAAGCATCTACTCTTCTTAATGCATTAACTAACTAAACGTTTATTATTTCAAACACATTCAACAACAAAGATGTGTTGACCGACACATAGCCTACATACATTTCTTAAGTTGATTATGTCGAAAATAAGTTGCATGCATGGGTCATTGGCCAGAAGTATGGAATCTCCTACTGGGAAACAGATCCTCTTTGTTTGATTGACAGCTTCAAGGACCAGTAGAAAGCTTCCGTGACCTCACGGAGCACCTCTTTAAAACCCTCCCTCAGCCCCTCGCCTGGTAGATGGACGTTTGCGACGTTGAGTGCGAGACGCAGATGACTCTGACACGCGGATAGCGCGCGTGCGTTTCACACAAGGCTTCAGATTTATATGGACTTGCAAGAGTTGAGAAGAGCAACATTGGACATTATTACACACAAGGAGACACACTTCTAAGAATCAGATCTATACAGACTGCTTACGATATACAGGAGACACATTCACACATCAAAACTTCAGGACACAGGACAACTGTATTGTTTTGGCGAGAGGTAAGAACTTTTCAGATCCACGTTGGTCTTGTTTTGGAAACAAGAGTATTATTGATGAACAATGATGCTAAACAATTGCCTTATAGCCTAAGCCTATGCATTGCGTATTAAGCATTTTACAGCTCAATCGTTGTGTCTAAATCAGAAGTCCAATATCCTTTATCCAAATAACTAAATTATAGGAATTTAACATGTAACTATATTAACTCTGCCGTACACTTCCATATGCAAGCTGTTATATTTTTTTTCATATTTTGAAGAATGGGTTAGATCAAAAGAATATTCAGACAAAAACTGTAACATCTATTAAGATCTATTAATAGATAGACTAAGATCTATTACTGTGTGATAAAGTACTATCCTAGATCTTTTCTTTTGTATTTACGATTTGAAACTTGATGTGATAGCCTATACAGTGACCCACAGGCCATGCTGTAATTATACATAGTATACTTAAACATTTTGTATTAATGAACTTAATGTGCAAAATATCTTCCTATAGACAATATGTATTTTGATGACGTGCGTAAGTAGCCTCAGAATAATGCCATGCAGGAATTCTGAAAAGTTGTCTAAACTTCCTTCGATGACTCGTGTCGATTTTGGCTTTGCAAGGGGGAAAATGCTGTTGGTTTTTGTTTCGTTCAACATTTACATCCAATGCATTTAAAAGTAACCTGATTTAACCAAATGAAGGCTATTTATCTCTCTCAACTCTTAGGTGCATGGGCCTGCAGTTGAGTAAATATAATATATAAAGCACATATTAGCCTTGGTTTAATAGTAATCAATGAAAGAATTATACCAAAAAGTAGTTCAAGTAAACCATATGCCCCTCATCCCGCCCCCTTCACGTGAAATCCACTAATCAAACACTAAGTCTCGCGGCCTTTGACAGTTTGGAATAAAAAACTATATTATCTGAGTGACACTGCCAAGAGCCAAGAGCAGATTGTCGCTTTCCACACCTCGAGTCGCCTCAGGCCCAATGGGGCTTTTAGCAGCAATAACATTTTTCCTAATTTAGTCGGATCAAAGAATTGCACTGTACACTGTACATGCCAATTTACATAATGACGTTTTAATAATCGAAGCATTGCAGTGCATGCTGCCAGGGGCTCTGGAACATACTGCCCGGGGCAACGATAGGCGCATGAATAGACATATATTACAATAACAATAAGAGCATGACACTATTTAGAATAAGCATGAGGCTTTTGTAAAAAAAAAAAAAAAAAAAAAGTAGCTTTACAGCTTGACGGTTATCAATTACATTAAACAAATTAATATGTAAATATAGAAGTTTACATTTTTTAGGCTATTACTCACACCTATATTTCTCTCACATTTCTGTCGCGCGTACACACGCACACACACACGCACGCGCGAACCGCACTCCGTCCGTCCATGTCAGCTGTGATGATAAATGGAGGTCCTCGCAGTCGAAACCTATTTGCACTTTCTTCCATTAGACGGGAAGCCAAATGGGGATCAACATGCATATTTTACCCGCGGAGCAGCTATACATCTCAGGGTTAGGGTTGCCCCAGGGCGATGATGGGATAAGAGGCCGCGAGAGAGAGAGGGAGGGGAGAGCGGGGGGCTCCGTTTAACTCAAATACTTGGGGGAGCAAAGTAAATGTTTAGCCAAGCACCTTCTGTCCAGGCGAATTAAACTATTCCCAGTTGCCCTCTGATCACATTCATCAGGCGCTGCGCAGTGACTTAATAGGTTGGGAATGAGAATGGACCACTCCAGGCGTCACACACACACCCACGGCCACCAACACCCACGGCCACCAACACCCACGGCACACACGCAAGGATCTCACGCAAGGATCTCACGCACACAGACGGCTGTTAGCCCCGGGAAATGGACAACAGCTAAAGCTACTCCTTAAATAAACATTATAATGACGCCTTTAAATCAACAATAAATATCATTATTAAGTATTCCATAACAACAACAACAACAACAACAGTAATACTACTAGTAATAATAATAATAATAATAATAATAATAATAGTAGTAGTCATAATTACCAGAACAACGTATATAGCCTAGTGGATTAAGAAGCTATTGTCAGGGGTAATGACAATGAATTAACCAAAAATAATGAAAACGTAATTATATAAAAAGCATGTAGGCCTAGTGAGCAATTAGCCTATTGTTACTATTCAATTAAAAGCATACATTTGACTGTTATCACAGACTGCGGAGGCCTAAATAGTATCTCTTTATTGTCTTCGGACATCGTGATCTGATTTAGAGATGAGGTGATTCGGGACTGTGAATTATCGCAGTTTGTTTCCGCCTTGGGCATGATTTAAGAGGCATAATTCATTCTGTTATGTAATTATTTTAGGCCATATTATAAACGACTGAACTATCTATGTTTTATCAAGCTTAACTTTCTTATGAGAGTCAGTGAGATGATAATGCAGTCCCTGAATCAAATGTCATCCTGAAATTATTTAGAAAATGGCAATGAAGATGACCTGATGGTTTATACATCTGATAATGTGAATGCCCACATTTATGAGATGCAAATGAGAAATTACGCATGGGCCAAAATTTAAACGGTTTATGTTTCTCGTTCTCTCTGTTCTCTTGCCTAAATCTCATAGCCTACGATATCACATCGCCCGCCTGGGACACTAAATGAATTTCAGACGAAAAAAACATCATTGGCATACTAGGCCACTGCATTCCAGACCGATGTCAAAATGGCAATTTAGGAACTCTCTCTCCCTCTCCCTCTTTCCAAGTCCCCAGATAGGCCCATCCTATCCGCCATGCATGGGAAGATTTATATATTTGATATTTTCTTGCCGGCCTCTCTGTAATAGTCATAACTGCTGCTCGGGCCTCCAAGATATCCCTTCTTGTCAACGACCTGGATACTAATACATATCTAATCGTGTCCTGAAGCATTTCATCTGAAGGACCTACAAAAATGGAGTTTGGCTGCATTCTGATAACTACATATAATATGGCCTTGGCTTCTCGTTAAAAGGTGTATTCGGTGTTAACTAATAGACAAATGCTACACTTGCAATGGTGTATACATGCTACACTTGCAATGGTGTATAGGCTATATTTTTTTTATTATAATAAAATAAAATAAACATTATTATCATGCAGTCAAATATGGCCCACACAGGGTCATATCTTAAGGGAAACATTTAGAATATGTAGGCTATTAAGATAAAACACAGTTTAAAAATGTCACTGTTAATGTTATAACCAAATTGTAACAATTAATTATAGCGTCGCTGTCTTAACTGTGTGGAGAGTAGGCATTTCTCATAACTATGTAATATGATCTACCGTTTCAGGTTGCCATTTCTCCAGCCTTAGCAACGCTTTCAAGGGGGATTTGCGCTTTGCTCCGATCACAGGGAAATTAAGTGATTAAATTCATTCAGAAGACATTCGTTACGCTTCATTAGGCGAACGAGTGTTAATTCGGCTCCTCCAATTAAAAGCCCTTTTGTATAATTAATAGCTTGAACCGAGCTAAGGATGTTAATGAGTAACGTTTTTGTATGAGTCCAGATTTATTTTAATATCTAATTGCTCCTGACACAGATCTGCCTCTTCGCAAAAGAAAAGTGTCAATACGATTATCGTCTGAATAAAATAATAACATGTCGACCGACTCTAGGGAGATACATGACCGATGATCCTAAGTGGGCTGTTAAACCAAACCACAGGACTTTTGACAAATGCAAATGAAGTGACAGTTCATAAAGAAAACCCTGAAGTGATCAAATTACGAACAATAATAACCTCTGCCAAATTTAATTTCATATATAGACCTATGCTCAATTGCTGCTACCCCCCCCCCCCCCCCCCCCCCAATTATAACAGGCTGTAGGCGTACAGTGTACAGTGGCCGCCTATAAGAAAATTCAGTGCGCAAACGTAAAGGGTTAGGGTTACATGGGCATCTCCTTTTATAGAGAGCCAAATATAACGTCCATCACCTATCTCGTGACGTTAGAATATAAGGTTCTATCTCAATTTTGGTCAAAATTTAGTTTTTTTTACATAATCTGATCCATTAGGTGTTTATTAAAGCCTGTGTGGTGTTATTTTTAAAATGTTGACATTTTTTAGTTAAAACTTTGACGCTCAATATCTCTGAACTGCCCTAAACGGAGATAGAACCTTATCATTCTAAACTCACGTATCTGTGTGTGTGTGTGTGTGTGTGTGTGTGTGTGTGTGCTCCAACAGAGATTGTTCCGTCATGCAGCACTATGGAGTGAACGGCTACTCTCTTCACGCCATGAACTCCCTGAGCGCCATGTACAACCTCCACCAGCAGGCCGCTCAACAGGCGCAGCAGACGCCGGACTACCGGCCCTCTGTGCACGCGCTCACCCTCGCCGAGAGACTGGCTGGTATACTGGCACACACACCGAAAGACTGACACACGCACACGCACACGCACACACACACACACACACACACACACACACACATGCACACACACACACACACACGCACACGCACACACAGACACACACACACAGACACACACACACAGACACACACACACACACACACACACACACACACACACACACACACACACATGCACACACACACACACACACACACACACACACACACACACACACAGACACACACACACACACACACACACACACACATACACACACACACACACACAGGTGATCACTTTCTGTTATATTGTTCATTCCATTCCCCATGTCAATTTAATTAAACTCGCCGTGTCTCCTTCTCTTCCAACGGCTGCACATTTCAAGACATCATACTCGAGGCTCGTTATGGATCCCAGCATCGTAAACAGCGGAGGAGCCGCACCGCATTCACCGCCCAGCAGCTGGAGGCCCTGGAGAAGACCTTCCAGAAGACCCACTATCCCGACGTGGTGATGCGTGAACGCCTGGCCATGTGCACTAACCTCCCTGAGGCCCGCGTGCAGGTAAGCATTATTGGAGTGCACTTGATGGAACATGAAAGACAAATTCACTACCAAGTAATTAGAACAAATGCTAAATAGATAGGATTGATTGGATATAAATGAACATTTCTTTCGCTTAAACATTGGACATTGGAGAATGCCAAATCAATCGCCATCAATGTTCTTCTCAACACAACTAAACCAAACATATCCATTATATCCTGGTATTGAAATATCTCACACTGACTTTAGCATTGCTTTTGATTGGTCTCCCACCCAACCTGTCGTCTCTCTTCAAACAGGTGTGGTTCAAGAATCGCCGGGCCAAGTTCCGCAAGAAGCAGCGCAGCCTGCAGAAGGAGCAGCTCCAGAAGCAGAAAGAGGCTACGGCAGAGGGAGGAGGGGACAAGGAGGAAGTAGTACCTATAATTCCAGAGAGCCAGCTCCCTCCCTCCTCTTCATCTTCCTCTTCCTGTCTGGAGGCCGAGGGGGGTCCGGGCCACTCGTCGTTGCCGTTAGAGATGTGTGTGGAGCTGAACGTGACCTCGGCGGAGCAGTCAGGGTGTGAGTCGGCGACGGAGGACAACGCAACCGACAAGGAGGAGGAGGCGGCGAAACCACTGAGAGAGGAGCTTAAGTGTGAGAGGGTGATGACGCCCGGGAACGTCTCCCCACCTTGCAAACGGCTCAGCCCCAAACCTGGTAAGAAGAACATGATGCTCTTTTGACTAGCTTTGCTTACACCTCTGTTACACCTATGTGGTTCTCTGTTGTGGAACATAGGCTATAGATAAAAATCTGGGGTTAATCCCTCAGAAATCAAGAGATTCATCAGGACAGCCAATCAAGTGTGACTAAATACTTAAAAAACGATCACATTATCTCTTAACACTAATTCAATAATAGTATTGTTCACAAGGGTTGGGCAACATGGCTTCACTGATTCTTCATCAGTTCATGGTGGTCCCGTTTCACAGCGCCAAGAGCGACTTAATGTTCTCAAAGCTTGAAACTTAATGTTCTCAAAGCTTGAAATTTTTATTCCCTTTCCAGACTCCCCCCTGGTGTCCCCGTCAGTGACGCCCTCTTCCAGTGGTGTCAGCGGTGGGATTCCCCAAAGCCACTGCTACTCCTCCTCCCCTCTCAGCCTCTTCCGCTTGCAGGAGCAGTTTCGCCAACACATGGCCGCCACCAACAACATGGTGCACTACCCTTCCTTCGACATGGGCACCCCCTCCTCCCTGCCCTACATGGGAATGAACGTCAACATGGCCCCGGCTCCCCTGGGTTCCCTGCCCTGCCAGTCCTATTACCAGTCCCTATCCCACCACGCTCAGCAGGTGTGGAACAGCCCTCTGCTGCAGGCCTCCGGAGGTCTCCCCAGCCATAACAGCAAGACCACCAGCATCGAGAACCTCCGGCTGCGAGCGAAGCAGCACGCCGCCTCCTTGGGACTGGACACCATGCCGAACTGAGAGCCCCAGGATCTGAGTGCGGCCTATAGCCTAAAGATGAAAACCATACACCCCCACCACCATCCGATGTCTATTACTTTCGTAGTCCATAGACCTGCATCAAACAGGTTCAGGACGTTAGCATTCAGAGCTTGAAAAAACAACAACAGCATCTTCATCTCAACCTGGATTGAGTGCTCTCCTCTCCGGCTTCTAATAACTCTCTTGGGCTGCCGACACAGTAGGTCATAACACGAAAAAATGTATCCATAAAAAAAGAATAGGCATACATATTTTACCTAGTGGAGTTGTATGAAGTCCCTGTATTCATCCGACACAAAGGGCCTCTGACCACTGACATGCAGATGTAGACAAGTAAATACGTTTACCTGTCTAGTGATGCGCTCAGTGAGTGAGAAAGACTTTGCAATGTAACGTTTACAGATCTATAATGAAGTGAGGCACTTTTTAAGGCACTGAGGAATTTGGGTCTTTTGGGGGGTGACGGCGGGCCGGGGGGGTTGTCGTCATGGCTACAGCTCGGAGACCAATCGCATCATGGGACCATTAACAATTAATTAAATTAGGATCTGTATGTATGAGGCATGTACTACATAGGACATACATAAATAAACTCAAGCCATGTTCTCCTTAATTAGCTTAAATAAAAGTGGCTAATTTACCAGTTTTAATAGCCAATATTAAACCACTTTGTACATAGACTTGGCTTGGTAATGAGAAAATGATTTCAGTGACTAAATGTGGCAAAGCTTTTGATTACATTTTGCCCTGGGCAGGTGGGAGGGGATCATATGCAATTACAGTATGAACATGCATATCAGATTTTTTTTAAATTCAAAGCTTTGAAGAAAAATCAAGTCGTTTGATATCCTAAAAAAACAAGGGACGAGAATGCAAAATAGAGATTCACACTTGGATAAATGATCGCAAATATCATTTATCATAGATATCTTTTTATGTAACTTGGCACCATTAAAGAAATTGTCACTGGGGAGGTCTGATGGGTCTGGGAGGAAGCTGCATACAGCACTTCCTGTTATAACAGAAAGTTAATCTTAAGCACTTGGGGAAGGGTGATCTCTCCTTTCCTATCAACTCTCTGTCTGTGTCTCTCTGCTGGACCCTCTGGATCTCATGAAGTCTGTCCACTCTCCGATAATGTAAATTATTTTAATATGTAAATTAAGAAAAAAGATGTCTATCTATTAATGTTTACTAGTAAGTCAAATGTTAAGTTCTCATATGTTGTAAATGAATTAAGGACCGTCTGAGTTGGCGTTTCTTGTAGTAGTCATAGGATTGTCTGGGCTTACGCCTTCCCTTCCCTTTTCTCCTCCTGGGATCCCTGAAACTGTACCGTCTGGGTGTCTATGTATTTACACCATTTGAGTTCCATTGTTGCTGTGATCTTCAAGTTCTACTGTTTCTCCAACTTAACTCTGTCATACTGATTTTGTTCAGTGATTGATTTAAAATGGTGGAGATTGATACCGGAACTCATAGGCATATATTTTCCCTCTGTTAACAATGTAGGTTTGAACAGTGATATTGTAAAATAAATCCTAAATAAAAGCATTGCTTGGAGATCTTTATAACCAAGGCTTCCCTCTCTGTGTTATTGTGTCCCCTGCTGTGAATGAAAAATATTCCCAGCCAATCATTAAAGTAGCAAGCCTATCGTGTCTATTTGGACAGGGAAGTAAAGGGAATTTAAAGTCCAACTTTCAATAAACACTAGCTCTGAACAACTACTGTACTTCTACTTTCCACTACTGGGCCAACAACAACAACAACAACAACAATAAGCTTCCACTTATAATTAATTAATTAATTTTGCCATTTAGCAGACGCTTTTATCCAAAGCGACTTACAATTACGAATTACAGGGACAGTCCCCCTGGAGTAACTGAGGGCTAAGTGCCTTACTCAAGGGCACACTAGTAGTGGTGTGGCTTCAGGCGGGATTTGAACTCACAACCTTCCGATCGGAAGTCCAACACACTATCCACTAGACCACCACTACCCCACTTACAATCATCCATACCGCTCTCTCTCTTTCTCTTTCCCTCTCTGCCTGTTTGTCACTCTCCTGCATGAAGTCAACACATGCAATACACCCATGTATTATTTCATCAGAGATTAACCAGATTTATTCCCACAATGACACATCATTTGTCTATGATTATATGGTATTGGAGGGGGGGCTATTGGAGGGGCACTTCTTCTCACCTATTGGTTTGTGGCCTCTCTCTCCCCCTCAACCTGTTGTTGGCTCATCTCTGGCACACTCCTGCCATGATTATGATAGCACCAAACAAAGTCTTAACACACGCAACACTCCTTCATGCCCCATAATCACTGCAATGATGTTAACTAGAAAGCACTCACATCTATACTGAAAGCACTCACATTTGCCAGAGCGATGTGCAGGCAGCTGTGTAGAACCGTACTTACTGTTACTGTATCTGCACTCTACTCCAGTTAAAGAGCCTTCACATCCCTTGCTGCTGTTGCAACAGCTAACTTGCTGACCCTGTAATGAAGACAGCCAAGTTATATCGGCTTGGCTTCAAATCTATTAGTTTTTCCACAGAACTTCCGTCAGAACTAAAGGCAGCAAGTGTGTGATGAGATCACAACCTAACACTGCAGCTAACTTGCTACTAGCCAAGAGAAAGCTTATAGTCACATTAGTTCATATTCACATGTGCTCACTTTTTCATATCCTTCAGATATTGTGTAAAGTGAAATGTTTTGGGACACGTCTCCAGTCCTCCACCAAAGCTTCCACTTACGATCATCCATTAGCAGTTGACGCTTCCACTTCTACGTTGAGAGGTTCCATTTACGAAAACTAAATTCTACACCTGCGTCACCCTCCCAACATTCCCCCTTCCAACATTCACCCTTCCATTCCCTTATCAGTTGTTAGTTGAATATTACATATCACATTAGAGGAATTAGGCATGTATAATTCCTCATAATTGGCCATGAACATACTGACTCAGGATAAATATTATTAGTGTCAATGTCATTTAACAAAGGAATAATAAGTGGAGAGGGTTGCAATGCGGAGAATGGTAAAGAGAAGAAGAAAAAAGAAATTTGTTAGGGAGGGATGTGAGAAAAAAGAGGAGGGTCAAAGGTTATTGATAACAAGGAGCGAAGACAGAAAATATATGGGAGAAGGGCAGAGTGACAGTGAGGATGGGAGTGCGGTAGAGAGGTACAGACACATACACAGAGAGGGGAAAATAAAAAAGTGCGTAGGGACATAAGCCATCCCAGATGAATAAGCAGCCCATTATCCTGAAGAATGGCGGCCTGGGGCGGTGATTATGCTGCTATTATATCTTAAACAGCGTGGTTTGTCAAAATGCAAAGGACCTACCCCGCTCAGACACACACGCACACACACACACACACGCGCACACACACACACACACACACACACACACACACACACACACACACACACACACACACACACACACAGGGTCTCCCCCCCTGGTAGTGTTCTATTCTATCTGAGTTTTTTTGCCATCCCTACCATCACATTTACTGTGCCCTTGCTAAACTAATATGTATCTGAGAGCCTGGTTGTGACATTGTTACACTGTTAATTGAATTGGCCTCCTAGATAATATTTTCCCTCCTGTGTAAATAAAAAAATGCAGCTGGTAGAATACCGCCTGTTATAATAGTAAATTATTGTTATGAATGAACACTTCATGAAAAGCCGGATACATGGGGATAACATCACAGATTAACAGAGTGTTCATGTGAACGTGGATCCTAACCTCAACCTCGCTGTGTTTCATTACATATATTACATATAACCTACGTCGAGGGCATCCCAGCTGGAATACTGTTACGACTCTAGATATGCAACGCTGAATGTCCTTGTTATCGAGGGGTAGCCATCTATAAAGGTACATGGCAGCATTTTCCCCCCCTGAGATTTTGAACTAGCAAACACAACACAATATTCTTGTTCCAATAGCTTTCCTTACCCATCCCCCCAAACACACACACACACACACACACACACACACACAGATACATGGACACCCTGCACGCACACACACACGCACGTGCGACACACACGCACCAAGTGCCTGAGGGCCTAACAAGGATTGCTAAATTGTAGTGCCATGGGATCAAGTGTGTTCAGCCCTTGAAGCAGGATCAGGTGCTTCCTCTCTACAACACTCTGCATGTATGTCTTTACTGTCCTGGTATATTGGTACATTGTCAAATGTCATTGATATGATAATTACCTACTTTGACCAGACTTTATGAAATGCATCAAGACATTTCAATTCAACACACACGCGCACACACACACACACACACACACATGCACACACACACACACACGCGCACACACACACAGACACAGACACAGACACGCACACACACACACACACACACACACAGACGCACACACACACAGACACACGCACACACACACACGCACACAGACACACACACACACACACGAGCGCACACACACGCACACACACACACGCACGCACACACACACACACACACACACACACACGCACACACACACACACACACGCAAGCCTTGCACAAAAATCACAGTTTACCATTCAATTAGTGTTTTTTCTCTCTCTCCTTCTACGGTTCTCTTGAAGGTTTTAACCAAGCTGAGAATGAAAAGTGCCACCGTAAGAAACCTGGGCCCATTAAGGAGGTGACAGCCTCTGCCAGGATATGATCCTAATCCTATTTCTTTCTTTTTTTAAAGTTATTTTTTCTGAGTGGGGCAGTCCCACTCGTACTTTTCCTTTTTTTGACAGATACAGTAGAGATTTAGACAGGAAGGATGGGTGAGAGAGAGAGAGGAGGGATGACATGCAGGACAGAATCGACCGGCCGGAATCGAACCGGGGACCCTGCGGTTACATGGTCAACGCTTAACTCGCTACGCCACCTAAGCGCCCCCTAATCCTATTTGGCATCACAATTTCTCCACATATTCTCCAAGCTGCCAACCCAGGGAAATCCCTCTAATAGTGCATTGCTCAGATACACATCAAAGTGTTCCCACTAGGAGCTTAGTGACACACTCACACACACACACACACACACACACACACACACACACACACACACACACACGCACACACAATTAACGCTTAGAAATTAACCATTCTAAAAATTCAACAAACTTGACCAAGTCCATGAACCAAGTAAACCAAAATACTTGACTGTTGTCAGTCTTTCCCCACAAAACCCTTCCACCTAACGTTGTTGGATGGATAGTAAATGAAAGAAATAAGGGGAAAAGTGACATGACATACAGGACAAAGAGAGGGGGGGGAGTGATAGCCAGAAGGGGATAACAGGTGGTTGAACTCTATAGCCCAGGCCCACCCTCCTTTAGTTCCACTTTATCTTCCATTCTATTCCTTCCCTTTTTAAACACTCAGCCTGCTACTCGTCACAGAGTAATCCTCTTAAAGTTGAAGAAAAAAAAACGATTTTCTTGCATGGCCCAACCACAGCCAATGGAAGCACTGGGACAGCCCTGAGTGGCAGTCAATAATACTAGTTAATACAGGGTATATACAGGAATCTTGAGGTTAATTTCAATACCTTTCTAAGACTTTTTAAAGACCTTGTCAATATTTTTCCAGACCTCATCGCCACTTGGAGCTGTAACCGTTTACATCAGTGACACCTTTAACTTAACAGTTTTAGTTTGCAATAGACTAGACCACTATCATACAACACAATGTTCGGTTCATCTTAGTTTTTTAATAAAACTAATAAATTCACGAACTTTTACTAAAACTCTTTGGACAGTCTAATTCAGAAAAATACCTACAAAATTCAAGACCTCATAAAATCGTGATAAGACTTTTTAATACTTATTAAGGGTCTTGATTTTCCCAAAATGGATTTATAAACTTTTAATACTTTTCAAGACACCGCGGATACCCTGTAATAATACTATACATCAGCAGATGCACCTGATATGCACCAAATATTAAATTAAATTACAAGATTCAAGATTAGTGTCCATTAAAACATCACACACTGTGCTTTGGACCCCTCCTCTTCACCATCTACATGCTCCCCCTTGGCCAGATCATCCGCCATCACAGCCTCAACTTCCACTGCTACGCTGATGATACCCAAATCTATCTCAGCACTACTCCATCCTCTCAGCTCCCCACTCAGTCCCTTGTCGACTGCCTGCACAAAATAAAAAAACCTGGATGTCATTACATTTTCTCAAACTTAACAGTAAGAAAACAGAGCTCATGGATGTTGTGGCACCCAAGGCACTGCTCCAGAAGGACTTCATCCTAGAGGTTGACGGCTGCTCCATCTCCCCATCTCCCCAAGTCCGCAACCTGGGTGTCATCCTCTCGACTGCACCCTTTCCTTCCAATCCCACATCAAATCTGTAACTAAATCCACCTTGTTCCACCTAAGGAACATTGCCAGACTTCCGACTGTCAGTTGCTCAAGTCTGTCGGAGTCTGTTGTCTCCTCCCGCCTGGATTACTGCAATGGTGTCCTGCTCGGGGTACTCAACAAAACCCTGGACAGGCTCCAGTATGTCCAAAACTCCGCTGCCTGGCAGCACATCACCCCCACCGTCATCCACCTCCACTGGCTTCCGGTCAAGTCCCGCATCTCCTACAAAATCCTCCTCCTCCTCACTTACAAGTCCCTCCATGCCCGTGTCCCCCAGTACTTATCCGACTTCCTCTGCCCACATCCCCCCCTCCCCGGAACCTGTAGTCTTCAGACTCAGGCCTGCTTGCCACCCCCCCGCACCAACCTGCCAACCTTCGGGGACAGAGCTTTTAATGTGGCAGCCCCCACTGTCTGGAACTCTCTCCCTGCAGCGATCTGCAACATTCCCACCCTGGACATGCCAAACAACCCTCAACATTCCAAACAACCCCAAATCCTAAGCCTTTGGCCCCTAGTTCTGTTGATGTTTTGTCTGTCTGTCTGTTTGTCTGACTGTTTTTGTTACGTTCTGTTCCTCTGTAAAGCGACCTTGGGTGGTCCCCTGAAACGCATCACAGCAAAGTGCGAACCACTATTCCTCAAAAATGATGATGGTCAGGTTACAGTTAGCTAAAAAGTACCTTAAAAGGCTGCAGGCTGTATTGTGGACACAGATAAGATGAAAAGGATCTGCCCAATATTTACAGCATACCACCTCATCTGTGAAACATGACGTGATGAGCCAAAACATTATGACCACCTGCGTAATATGCTGTTAGGATAGCCTTCGTTGCCCTTGCGCATCGATGAGCCTTGGGTGCCCAACACCCTGTTGCCGGTTTGTGGTTTGTTCTTCTTTGGACCACTGTTGGCAGGTACTCACCACTGCTGACCGGGAACACCCCAGAAGCCTTGCAGTTTCAGAGATGCTCTGATCCAGTCTGGCCATGACAACTTGGCCCTTGTCAAAGTCAACTCTGCCCATTTCTCCTGCCTTCAACACATAAACTTCAAGAACTGGCTGTTCACTTGCTGCCTAATATATCCCACCCCTTGACAACTGCCATTGTAACAAGATAATCAATGTTATTCACTTCACCGGTCAGTGGTCCTGATGTTTTGGCTCATTGGTGTATATGTTACGGTACATGTGGGAATACGGTACATGTGGGAAAACTAGGGTTAGGGTTAGGTGCTAGGGTGCTACGGTTAGGGGTAGGGTTAGGGTTAGGGGTAGGGTTAGGGTTAGGGTTAGGATTAGGGTTAGGGTTAGACATGCCAGCATGTACCAAGTCGACGTAGCACCTAACCCTAGTTTTCTCACATGTACCGTATTCCCACATGTACCGTAACATATATAGCTGCTAGAATTTGCTAACTTGTCGTAATTGAACAACTGCTGGCAGGAGAACAATGTATTCTGAAGTGTACAGAAACATCTTGTCTGCTCAAGTACAAAAAAACGCCTCCAAATGGATAGCGCTACATCATACAGTAAAACAAAGACCCAAAACATAGTGCCGTAGCAACCAGTTTTTCAGGGCCAAAAAGTGGAAAGGTCTTTCAAGTCAATCTTCAGATTTGAAGTATTTCATTATCTGATGATCTTTTTTTTTGGGCCAAAAAGACCTCAAAACAAGCAACAACAACACAAGATACCCGGTGTCTGGTGGGGTCAGGCAGTTTATGCTTGTACCATCTTTGTACCATATTATACTAAACATGAATTTGGACATTTGATAAATCTGTCACATTACTTTTGTGTACCCTGAAAATGGGGGACTAATGCAGAGGGAAAATGTCCACTGTCTTAAGTTTACCATCACCCATAAGGGAAATGGCTGTGAGTTCTGTGGAATGTCTTGAGCTGTCAAAACTGTGATGTCATCATTTCAGATTCAATAAGATGAATGATGGTTGGTGGTCTCTTTATTAACAGCTCGTAATTTAAATACTGTGGTTGAATAAAAGCAAAAGACAGGGATTAGTTCTGGGTTGTTCCTGGTTCCTGTAGTGAGGTGGTGATCATGTTGTGAGTATCATTGTATTGTGATGACCATTGGTCATCTCTCTCTCTCTCTCTCTCTCTCTCTCTCTCTCTCTCTCTCTCTCTCTCTCTCTCTCTCTCTGTCTCTCTCTCTCTCTCTCTCTGTCTCTCTCTCTCTCTACTAGGATGTATAAGTATACATTATTATTAAAGCCTCATCATTTTATTTGACCTTTCTTGCACTAAATAAGCACAGATCCCACAATTCTTTGCACATAGTGATAATTACGTTGGATTCAGATTATTATTAGATATAATTTGCTATCATGAAAATATAGCCAAAAGTCATAAGAAGTGGTGTAATTTCTGAATGGTGAAACCAATATGTACACAAAGACCATCAAATAAAAAACAAATCTCTACTTTAACCTTATGGCTTTTTTTGTTTTTTAAATCCAAACTTTGTAGAACCAAAAAAAGAAAAGAATGCTTCACTATCCCATTACTTATACAGGGCACTGTATCTCAATTATTAGCAATGAAACTATTTGTTTTGTTAATTAAGTCACTTGATACCAAATATAGCATTTTTAAAGTACATCATGCGCACATTTCAGTTATCTGTAAATGTAAAAAATTGCACAGCGAGTTGATAACTAGCAACGTTTTTATTTTATTTTAAATAGGCTAAGTCGTGCTAGAATGCAGGGACAAGACCATGCTGTGTCATAGTTGAGCCCTGTGGCAGAGGGGTTTCCTGCTGGGCCCACTGTTCACGGTGCGTCTGGGACAAAGACCCCCACTGGTGAGATCCTCTCATCACAGCAGACTGGGCTGGCCCCGTCTGATCCTCGCCTGTGGGCTTGAAACCCAGCACCAGCTCCTATATAAACACATAGGAAGAAGACCTTGGATGGGAGGAGGTAATATCTACTATACACTTGGGGATATAATTAACCTTTATTTAACCAGATAGGTCAGTTGAGAACCAATTCTCATTTACAATGACGATCTGGCCAATTGGCGGAACAGAGGCAAGTCTGTACACAAAACCCCACCACAGACCACACATTTAGGTTTGACTCTATTTCTTCATCCCTCTTTGACTGTATTTGTCACTACTGACACACATTCTCTTTTAAACATACAAGCATTCTCCATCTCTCTCTCTTTCCGTTCAAATTCTAAATCTACTAAGACTATTAACATCTAACTAACATCATAAGCAACCACATTTCTATATGTATTGCTATAATGAACACTCACTGAACACTTTATTAGGAACACTTGTACACCTTCTCATTCATTCAGGTGGTGTAATGGTGTGGGGGATGTTTGCTTGGTACACTGTAGGCCCGTTAATACCAATATCAAATATATATTATTATTGATATTAGAGTATTGTTGCTGACCATGTGCATCTCTTCATGGCCACAATGTACCCATCTTCGAATGTCTACTTCCAGCATGATAATGCACCATGTCACAAAGCAAAAGTTGTCTCAAACTGGGACACTTGGTGACGTAACGCACTAAGCGTCGACCATGTAACCACAGGGATCCCGGTTCCTCTCTCTCTCTCTCTCTCTCTCTCTCTCTCTCTCTCTCTCTCTCTCTCTCTCTCTCTCTCTCTCTCTCTCTCTCTCTCTCTCTCTCTCTCTCTCTCTCTCTCTCTCTCTCTCTCTCTCTCTCTCTCTCTCTCTCTCTCTCTCTCTCTCTCTCTCTCTCTCTCTCTCTCTCTCTCTCTCTCTCTCTCTCTCTCTCTCTCTCTCTCTCTCTCAGGCTAATTCAATAATGAACCGCCTAGTATACAGAGAGGCAGAGAGAGAGTGCAACTCATCCCTAATAGTCTCTTGTCCCATGAGTGTTAAAAAATGTAAATTTATGTAAAAACCCATAGGAAACACATATTTACAATACGTTTAGGTAATCACAAGATGTGGACATGGCGTTCTAGCCCCGCCAGCGGAAGCAGTCAATACAGAAATAGTTTTTATGTGTCATTAATTCCCTTTGCATTCCCCGATACATCCTCTGTTACCGCAGTAATACAGTAATCACTCACAATCGCACAAGAAAATGATCTGCACTCATCTGTGGAATAAAAAGGCGAAGGGGGAAAACGAGGTGAGACAGCCCATTTTAGCATCTCTCTTGCGTCCTTAATGTTCATCTGAGAGTCGAGAGGAAACAGCTCCCCTCTCCCCTTAGTGCAAGATTGGACCAGACTTGCGAGCCGCTTAATGGCAGCTGGAAGTCGATGACACTAAACAGCACCCACTCGTTAGCGCACCTTTTTCATGCTACATTGCATGGCCGGTAACAACAAAGGGTCATCGGCAATGCGATGGGAGAAGAGCTACCATTTGTGCTCGTGTTAAGATATGAGGGGAAAAAACATTGTATATTTTGAGGGATATTGTATCGACGCAATGCATTGCTCTCGGAAGATTCTAGTACTATTGTGGGGTGTGTCAGTGGAGGCCAGGAGACCGAGTCCTACAGAGGACTGGTGGACTAGTTTTGTTGAGTAGTGGTGTGAGAAAAACCACCTGCTTCTCAATATTAGCAAGACAAAGGTAGATGGTGGTGGACTTGAGGAGGACAAGAGTCTCGTTGTCTCCTAAATGGAAAAAATGGTAAATGGACTGCACTTATATAGCGCCTTTTTTGCTGCTCCAAAGCACTTTACAACGGCCTCTCATTCACCCATTCACACACACACATTCACACACCAATGGCGGCAAGCTACCATGCAAGGCACCGGCCTGCTCACTGGGAGCAATTTGGGGTTCAGTGTCTTGCCCAAGGACACTTCGACATGTGGCCAGCCAGGGCTCGAACCGCCGATCTGCCAACCTTGCAATCATTAGACGGCGGCTCTACCTCCTGCGCCACAGCCGCCCTTGGAGGTGGTATGCCGGGGGGGCACATGGAAGGTGACACCAAGAGGCTGAACAGGCTTATTAGGAAAGCTGGTGCTGTCCTCAGTGTCACCCTGCATGACACTGTGGAGGAGGAGGTGGCCAATAGGAGGATGAGGACCAAACTCTTGGCCATTCGGGATAATCCCTCCCATCCCCTACATGACACTGTGGCAGAGCAGAGAAGCTCCTTTAGCAATAGATCACTACAACCATGTTGCACTAAGGAGCGCAATAGGAGATATTGCCTGCCTGCCACAATAAGGCTGTATAACTCCTCCTTCGGCTGGCTGGATTGAGTGATCAGTCAGGCTGGGTGATGTTAAATCAAACTGGACTGTTCTTACTGTATATTTTATTCTATTATTCTATTGTTACTTTTTCTTTTGTTGTTGTTGTTTGTGACGTGAGCTGCTGTACCGCCTTAAATTCCCCTCTCGGATCAATAGAGTACCTATCTATCTATCTATAATAACAGGCCTCAACATTCTCTGAAAGGTGACATGAATGATAATTGGTCATTATGCTAATTGCAAGGCCAAGATGAAAGTGCTCCAAAGGACAATAATAATAATAAACATTATTTGTATAGCACCTTTCATACATAAAATGTAGCTCAAAGTGCCTTACATTGGAAGCATTAAAACAATAACAAATAAATACAACAGCATAGATGAAAATAAATGAAAACAAATTAGTACACTTGACACTTGGTTTAAGTCAGTAGCAAGTCTAAGACCATATACTATTTTGACTAAGGCTGTTTCTGTGCTGCGATTGGATCTAAAACTTGATTGGAATTTTCTAGGATAGTGTTTTCATTGAGGAAGGTATTAAACTGATTAAAATACACTTTTTCAAGTACTTTGCTCATGAAGGGCCTGTAATTACTAAGGATAGTATTATCTAGATTTGACTTTTTAAGTAGAGATTTCACTACAGCAGCCTATAACGTAAGTCTAAGTATAAAAGTTAACAAGACAAATAAAATAGCAAACCAAGTTTGAGGCCATATGAACAAAACTTGCATTTGTATACTGATGTTTGTATTGTATATCAGAAGTCTCAAAGCTGGGTTCTACTTTCTGACAGTCATATTTATACTTATGATTATGATTATGTAGAACACTGTGTAGGTACAGCCTACATACCACACATACCAGTCCTCTGCTGACTATCAAATACATGGAGGGCAGATAGAGAGCTAACTTGTACATTTGTCAATGGCTGACATCTGCAGGCCAAATGTAGCAAAGCATACACATGGCAGCTGTTTGTATACAAAACACAATTATACCAGGGGGGTATTCCTAGAAGGGCGATTAGAGCCAATCCTGGCTAGTTTTTCCTAATTCACGATAATTTCAGCTCGAGTTCCGTTCCATGAATGTGGCTCAAATAATTCGCTGCTTGTGTTGCTATGCAACCAATCCTTCAGAACAAACATGGTAGCGAGCAGGTTTACAGTTTGGTTTAAGTAAGATGTGTGTCAAAAATGTCTCACAGGCGGAAACTAAATCCCGAACGACAGTTCCATCAAGTGGCTTTTTGGAAATATTAGTTTTCACCTTTTACGAGATAGATAGATAATTTGATATTTTGATAGATAGTTTGATAGTGTGCTAGATAGATAGATATAATTTGATAGGTTGATAGATAGATAGATAGGTTGATAGATAGATAGATAGATAGATAGATAGATAAAAAGGTGTAAAAAAAAAATGGTATGTCTATCAACTTCGACAGCATCACAATGATGTGTTTGGCGCAGGGGTTAAGGCAGCCAGCTAGAAGTCTGAATGTTGCCGGTTCGATACCTGACTTAATTTAATGTTTATTTTTTTTACATTTAACCGAAGCCTTCATGCAAATCGATTTACAATATATACATCTGTCTAAGTAAGTGAATCACCTATCCATCAGTAATCATAAGAAAAAATAATCTATGCCAAATCCAGGGTCCAGTCAGAAGAACATCATTTACTAGTCAGAAAGGCTTCAAACACCGTTGTAATCGTAACCATCATTTTTATATATACACCATAATTTTATACATACATTTTTAGATTAGATTCAACTTGTACAAGTACAGAAATGTGACCACCGCAGGGGTCCTTTCCTGCTTTATGTCCATATGAGTTTGTCCTAGCTCATCCTCTGCAGCTTGCACATGTAGATGGGTCCAAAGTTAGCAGCCAGGTGGGGCAGGACCAGCTCTCCCAGGTGGGGATCGGGGGCGAAGTGGAAGGTGTCCTTAAAGAGGCTGGTGAGAGGTCGGAGGTCAGCTACCTGGACATTGATGCTGTGTTCGTTCCTGGCCAGTTGAATGGCCTGCTCCACCACGTACTGGTTCTGCAGCTGGGAGAGGGAGCAGGTGGAGTAGAGGACCTCTCCTCCTGGCCGAGCAGCCTGGATACCAGCCCTGGGGAAGGACAACACATCTGTCTTTAGAAGTGTCAGTTATATTAAAACATAGCAAGTGTCTGTTACATTCTAACAGACAGATAGGATGCACATCAGATTCCATCAGAGCAGTATATAGAGCTCTGAAGAAAGAAAAAGTAAGTGAACCCTTTGGAATTACCTGCATAAATGTATACATGATGTCTTAAAATATGGTTTGATCGTCATCCAAGTTACAATAATGAATAAACACAATCTGTCTTAACTAATAACACACAAATTATTGTATTATTGTATTATTATTTATTGTATTATTGTATTATGCCTGTAGTGACTTTTGCTGTGATATGATTGGACAATTTCTATTTTGGGGCGTGGCTTAGCGATAGGTCTATTGGGCTTGTTGCGTTCCTGCATGCGCAAACGATTCCAAGAGGCATCCACCAGAGACAGAAACTTGAAAATCTGGATTTATCTGTTAATCCATTCCCTTGGTTTGCATAAAAACATGTTGTTACTGTTCTGAGTGACCAAAATAGCTTTTGTAAATTAAACGTATTTCAAGGGATCTCATTCCCTGATCGCTACTGATTAAACTTACAACATTACAACCATTTAGAACGCTTGAATGTAACATACTGTACCTGAAACAATAAATAATATCATATGACGATCATATGACAAAGCAACTGAGGGGTACAACAAGGACAAATGTGAGGAATCAATTGCAGACTCACAATTATGAGCTTATAGGCATCATAGCACAAACACAATGTGGAACACTTACAGAAGAAGTTCTGTCTGCAGTTGGGGCAGCCGCTGCCTCTCCTTCGTCCTGATCCTCTTGAAGATGTTGTTGTCCTCCTCCATCACTGAGTGTCTGTCAGTGGTGCAGGGAGCGTCAACAAGAACCTGACAGACATTGAAGATGAAGTTGAAACCACAAGAAATAACATCAAATTCCCTTTTCACCAAACAGCAATCAATCATTATAAAAACAAATCACAATACTTACTCTGTCAAACGTGTTCTTCTCGATTTCACCCCAGTTCCTGCCGTCAAAGGAAGTGATGCGCACGCTCTCGTCTCTCAGCAGCTCCTCGGGGAGGTAACTTTTGAGGACACCGCGAAGGCGAAAGGTGCGAGACACTGAAGAGTCATTGACACACAGAAAACCTGCACAGGGTATATACAGGAATCTTGAGGTTAATTTGAAAGTGACAGTTGGATCTAAGTGACAGTTGACACTAGAACAGCCGTGTCTATGTTACCTACTCGGGGTATATACAGGAATCTTGAGGTTAATTTCAATACCTTTCTAAGACTTTTTAAAGACCGTGTCAATATTTTTCCAGACCTCACCGCCACTTCGAGCTGTAACCGTTTACATCAGTGACACCTTTAACTTAACAGTTTTAGTTTGCAATAGACTAGACCACTATCATACAACAGAATTTCCGGTACATCTTTGTTTTTTAATAAAACTAATACATTCACGAACTTTTACTAAAAGTTTTGAGGACTCAAACTCTTTGGACAGAGTCTAATTCAGAAAAATACCTACAAAGTTCAAGACCTCATAAAATCGTGATAAGACTTTTTAATACTTATTAAGGGTCTTGATTTTCCCAAAATTGATTTATCAACTTTTAATACTTTTCAAGACACCGCGGATACCCTGTCAAATTAACATAACCCTGCCAGTCAATGTAAAATTATCAAGACAATGTGACTTTTTGAGATATTATTGAATGTATGCCAGAATTCCTGTTATCTTTCAAGACTAAACCCCAATACGACGGTAAGAGACAGAATGGTGTTTATAATTGAGAGGACATTGTACAACATTCATTATCCTCTTACGGATGGCCTGAGTCTGGAGCAGAGCAAGGGTCTTGCCCCCAGGGGCGGCGCAGAGGTCCAACACGGCATGTCCCTCCCGGACGTCTAGGGCCAAAACAGGCAAAATGGACGCCGCGTCAATGAGGTAGTACCCAAGCAACCCATACTTGTCTGGTCTAGGGGCGAAAGAGAGAGGACATAAATTAACAATATGATTATATGTTAGCTATTTGCATATCCCAGAGATCTAGGCTACATGGTGTTATTTTGCCTACAGCAGTGGTCTGATCCTAGGACTGAGACCTGAGAACAAATGTTTGCTTTCCAGACAAACAGCCCAGCCATTTAGAGCCACGCAGATGGAACAGCAGCAATCACAGTAAACATGGATAACCTCCTGTTCCAGGTCATCTCACAATCAATTACAGAGTCTCTAAGAATCTCACCTGGCAGGCTTGAATCGTGAAATGTCTCCCCTTGGAAAAACTAAGCACTTGATGTTTGGGCTGAGGCGAGGAGGTGCCACCTCTTGATTGACAATTAAGGACTTGTGATTGGAAGAATGTGCAGCCTCTTGCAGTCTGTCCTGCATTGCTCCGCCAACCCTAAGGTGGCTGACAAAGTCTCTACATCCCTGGGCCTGCAGATCAGCCATCACCCCATCTGAGGCGGAGTAGTTGTTCACCAGAGCCCCATACTTCTGTTCACAGAGCATACTGAGACGGACTGAGGGCCACTGCTCTCCTAGCTGTAGGCTACAGGTGGCGTCAAGGTTCTGTAAGGCCAAGTTTGTGGAAGGGTGCTTGGGCAGGGAGACAGCCTGCGGAGAGATCACAACATTTCAAAACCGTTACTATGAATTTACTTGAGAAAAGCAGCAGAAAAAGGACCCTTAAACAAGGCAAATGGCAGGATTTAGTAACTTTGAATAACTATTTTGATCACTGTTTTCAGAAGCCAGACGTTTTAGCGATCTTTTGATACAAGCAGCTTCGGTAGGTATTTCCAGTTAAACGTATCGGCGTGGACAGGTTTGTTTACCCTCCTGAAGAGAGCAGATACCGATTTGATAGTTTGAAGTTTGTCTTGATGATCAAACTTGTCACAACAAGTTAGATCTAACAGCAAATCACTGATCAAATCAATATGCAGTGCACTGAACATGAAAGTAACTGTGCACATAAAATAAATACATGATGCACTATTTATCAATGGAGATCATTTCAGCCAGGTCATTATTATTGAGATATGGACTTTTGCGTAAACAGCATTAAGAAGATTCTATTTTTGTTCGTTGTTTACGAATGAGAACTGTGCTACAAAGGAACTATGGAAACAAAATTAGATATCAGCAGATTTGACGGTAAATGTTAAACTCCCCACAGTATGGGTCGAGTTTCTTTTTTTCAGCACCGAGCGAGAGTAGACAGCGCCCATGGCCTTAGTGCTGAAAAACAAACTCCAGATGACTTTCAGGGTATATACAGGAATCTAGAGGTTAATTTCAATACCTTTCTAAGACTTTTTAAAGACCTTGTCAATATTTTTCCAGACCTCACCGCCACTAGGGGGAGCTGTAACCGTTGACATCAGTGACACCTTTAACTTAACAGTTTTAGTTTGCAACAGACTAGACCACTATCATACAACACAATTTCCGGTTCATCTTTGTTTTTTAATAAAACTAATAAATTCACAAACTTTTACCAAAAGTTTTTAGGACTCAAACTCTTTGGACAGTGTGTAATTCAGAAAAATACCTACAAAATTCAAGACCTCGTAAAATCGTGATAAGACTTTTTAATACCCAACATTTATTTATCAACTTTTAATACTTTTCAAGACACCGCGGATAATAATCTGTCTCTCTTGACTTTAGACCACAGACATAGACCATAGACACGAACTGGCAACAGTGTTAATTAAAGCACTTGTGAATGACAGTGTCATATGATATTACAGAAAATCATAGTCATATTTCACACGTGACGTTACAGTTAGTAAACACAATAACCTCACCAGACCAGGGCTTTAAAAAAAAAAAAAAAAAAATACAGAGAGATTTATACAAAGATCCAGCCTTTAATTTAGTACATCTCGAGCATGGACTTTTTTTCCTTTAAGTGACGTTGATGGAATACCCCCCAGCCAGGTCAGAAGTAGCAATGGTTCTAAGTCACACTAATGTCACACAGCAGACAACCCTAGATTGTGGTTTGTTTTACAGGGTATATTACATTATTATATTACCCATTTGGCTTTCACACGGTTCCGTCGAGGCGTTACTAGGCAGATTAATCCTTTAGTTTTACGGAGCAGCAATGTCGTGCCCGTAAACGCCGCCATCTCGATGTGCCACACTCTATGTCTTCCGACTTCCTCTTCGGTCAGAACTTTAGTTCCCCCATGTATTGATGCGAGGGTCCCCCATTCAAAACCGATCTCAATGTGCCACGCTCTATGTCTTCCGTACTTCCTCTTCGGTCAAGAACTTTAGTTCCCCCCATTAATGCGAGGGTCCCCCATTCAAAACCGATACAGATTACCTTCTATCGCAGAGGTTCCCAACCTTTTTGGACTCAAGGCCCACTTAAAAATCTCCAAAGTATTCGCGGCCCACACAGGCATTTTAGGCACTCGTCTCGTACATTTTTGGGGGGGCTCATCATTATTCTCCACAAGTTGCTATCTATCGGTAGCACACTGATGATGCATTTTTGAAGGTTTTAAATTTAAAAAAAATACAGTACCCTGAAACGTTTAATAATAATAATAATAATAATAATAATAATAATAATAATAATAATACATTTAAAAAGTATGCCCATGATTTGGCAGCCCACTTGCAGTACCCTGGCGGCCCACCAGAGGGCCTCGGACCATAGGTTGGGAATCGCTGTTCCATCGGTTGGAGCACTGCCATCTAGTGGATAAACAGAAACCATAACAAACATTCTTCCGGTGATATTTGCTCGTTATTTCTTTTAGACTCTGATCTATTCATACAACAAGGGACACAGCACTTTCCCGTTTTCTCCATATTGTCAGGGTATTTGAGCCTCTGAAAAGCGCTATATAAATATAATAATAATTATTATTATTATTGAGGCATTTCGAAGAGAGCGCCTCTGCCAACTTTGGACCCGGAAATACGTCACGATTTAACAAGCGAATACAGATACAGAGGTTGGAGCACTGCCATCTAGTGGATAAAAAGAAACCATAACAAACATTCTTCCGGTGATCTTGCTCGTTATTTCCTGCGTGTGACCTAATTTATATAACATTATTATTATAGTACTCTGCTTACAGTCTGTGAGTCACAACGTGTCTCAGCTGCTGGTTATAGATAAAGGTTTTAATAGATAGACTTTGTAAGGTTTAGGTCTAGTACAATCATGGTTTTTGCACAGAAAATGATCCTGTATGAGGAGCCTGATGACGAGGTATGGAGACAGATGAACATCTAACCTGTGTTAGATTAGTTTGTTTGAAGTCATTTAGTTAGGTGGATAGCAGGCTAATGCTACCCCACTTGTTAGATAAGTGCTATTGGACATCTTCTCACCTTTTTGATTAGATTAGATTCAACTGTATTGTATTTATTGTCAACTTCTTTATCTCATCTTTTATTGTTGTGGAAAGAATCACGTGTCCCGATTTAATGTGGACAGCTGGTAGCTACCATGTAGGCTACATTCAGATGATTATCATAATCATTATGTTAAACCATTATTATGTCTGAGCAGCAAAGTCCTATTATCAAAACGTTAATTGATGTCGCATATCACCTGTTTCAAATGTATTTACCACTAGCTCATTCTCACTGTTCAGCTATGTTATTCCCATAACTCAGATGACTTCTATAGGGTTTATACAGGAAGTGTAAGGCACGTTCAAGGTTTGTGGTCAGATTAAGTGTATACTAGTAAACATGTTGTCCCCCTCCTTGTGTGAATATTTGCGACAATATGAAATATGTAAGTGCTTATTTGATTAATTTCCAATAATTTTGCAGTATCATTTGAAAAGTCAATAGGCTAGGTGCACGATCTCCACTACTTCCTGAAAGGCACCTGGCATGAACATATCCTGTCTCACTCTATTGGTTTAATTGATTAATCAGCTGTGCGGTAAACTGTTGGAACACACAGTGCACAGCTGATTAATCAATTAAACCAATAGAGTGAGACAGGATATGTTCATGCCAGGTGCCTTTCAGGAAGTAGTGGAGTTCATTCACTCAAGTTTCTTAAAAGTGTAGCAGTGGTGTTGGAGATAAAGCGTGACAGAGACCAACCCTTAAAGTCCCCTTCCCGATTTCATCGTCTTCCATGGAGAATAAAGTGTCATAGCAATTTTAATACATTCATGCACTTTTTCACATAATGGATCCTACTAAATATTTCCCCCAATGATGTCATTGGCCAGGATGAAACGGAAGACGCACCACCAGCAGAGGAGGAGGAAGAGGCAGAAGGAGGAGAGGAGGAGGAGGAAGAGGAGGAGGAGGAAGACTTGGTGGCAAGTATTCCCACCATGTCATCCCATTAAATATTTAGTTATTTTTTTAAAGAATTATGGACATAAATATTTGGTTTTCTTTCAAACAATATAGATAAAGGTGATGTAATTGAACCAAAAACAATGACAATTTATTGTTATTTATTTAACAAAAAAAGAACAAAGATGCCTATTTCTACTGAGTAAAAACAGTTAGGACACCCTATGCCCTAATAGCTATTATTGCCCCCTTTGGCTGAAATAACATCAATTAGAGGTTTCCTATAACTGTCTACCAATCTCTGACATCGACAGTTGGTATGAGATTCTGGTGCCCAAATGCTGTCGTCTTTGGTTTGTGCCAAACATGTCTTCTGTTACTGTGCCCAAATAATTCAACTTTGGATTAATCTGTCCAAAGCACATTGTTCCAGAAGTGCTGGTGTTTGCCTAGGTGTCTACATGGTAAATGGACTGACTTATATAGCGCCTTATTCCAAAGCGCTTTAGAATGGCCTCTCATTCACCCATTCACACCCACATTCACACACCAATGGCGGCAAGCTACCATGCAAGGCACCGGCCCGTTCATTGGGAGCAATTTGGGGTTCAGTGTCTTGCCCAAGGACACTTTGACATGTGGCCAACCGGGGCTCGAACCGCCGATCTGCCAACCTTGCGATCATTAGACGGCGGCTCTACCTCCTGCGCCACAGCCGCCCCGTGTCTAGGGGTTGTTTTGGCACAAAGCCTCGGAAATAATGTCCTGTCTTTAACACCTTTCCTGTAGATTGAGTGTTAATGTTATTGATCACCTGTTCTTCTCCTTGACCCTCACAGGACCCCCTAGACACGGTACGGGAGAAGTGTGAGCAGACGGCGCACTGCGTACACGCACGGTCCAGGCTGGAGGCGTGTGAGCGCAGAGTGGGCTCACGCCCTGAAACTGAGGAGGATTGCACAGAAGAACTCTTTGACTTTCTACACGCACGGGACCACTGTGTAAGTGTGTGTGTGTGTGTGTGAGTGGAGGCATAGCACTACTTAGGCAGGGCACTGTGTGTGTGCATGTGAGCAGAGATTCAAAACTTAAAATGCAATCACCATTGATTGGGGACAGAGCCTTCAGCGTGGCTGCACCTACTCTCTGGAACTCCCTCCCCACACTGATCCGCAACGCCCCCACCCTGGACTCCTTCAAACTAGCCCTCAAAACCCATCTGTTCTCCAAGGCCTTTGGCCCCTAGACATTGTTTTAGTTTTTGCTTTGTTTGTTTTCTGTTTTGTCTGTCCGTTTCATCCCCTTGTACAGCGTCCTTGGGTTTTTGAAAGGCGCTATATAAATTAAAGTTATTATTATTATTATTGATTTTAATACACATTTTCCCATTGACTCAAAACTAACAGTTGTTTCTCCTCCCCCCCTCTCACAGGTAGCGCACCGGGTCTTCCACAACATGAAATGAACCTCATCCACCATTCTGTCATTTCTAGTAGTGTTTTGTAGAGGAGGACTCTATTTAAATGCTACAATTGTACAAGTATAGTCAGGCAAGGCTTGAAACTACAGATTTTTTATTATTATTATGTATTCATGTGAATAAATTACACTTCTTTATTGATTCATTGATATTTTTGGGTTCCTGGACTAATTATGCTGTTTTCTGTATACATTACATTGGAGATACAGTATGTGAATTATTATACAGTTAGGTATAGTTAGTATATATGAGCTCCTCAAAAGTTTGTGAATGTTATTTCGGTCAATTATTCCTTTAATAATACCAATTGATATTGTATTTTATATCGTTGGAAAGCCTGATTAGTCACCTTTACAACAAGGTACAACTTGTAAGGATCATGCATTCGTGGAATGAGCAACACAGCTAAACGTGTGGGTAGCAGCCCCAAAAAATTGCCAAAATCCCCTGCAATATTCTTCTGTTGGTATTCACTCTCGTTTTCAGTTGCTTGGTGGATTGGATGATTGCACTCTCCCACAGTAATAAGGAAAAAACAACAGAATCTGGGACCTAACTCCATCCTCCAGGATGACAACACTTGCCCCCCACAGAGCCAGGATCATCACAGAGTACCTCTGGATGGGATGGCCTGCCGTGAATCCAGACCTCAACCCAATTGAACACTTGTGGGATTAGCTTGAGCATGTTGGCTGACTTGAGGCAAATCCTGGTTGAGGAATGGGATCCCATCCCACAGCAGTGTGTGACCAGGCTGGTCACCAGCATGAGGAGGAGGTGCCAAGCTGTTGTGATTGTGTATGGATCTTCCACACACTACTGAGGTCCCTGACAGTGTAAACATTTCCAATATGTGTTATTTTTTCCTTATTACTGTGGGAGAGTGCAATCATCCAATCCACCAAGGAGTGAGGAGTTTATATATATGTTACGGTACATGTGGGAAAACTAGGGTTAGGTGCTACGGTGCTAGGGTTACGGTTAAGGTTAGGGTTAGGATTACGGTTAGGGTTAGACATGCCAGCATGTACCAAGTCGACGTAGCACCTAACCCTAGTTTTCCCACATGTATCGTAACATATATATAGCACATTTTTGTGGTCCAATTGAACAAAGACTGCTTAGGACAGCCCACTCAGGAGTAATTGCATTAAAAACAACTTATTTTCCCAGTCTTTGCATTTGTTTTTGCTAAACAGTTCAGACAAGACACTGCTAATCTGATTTAAATGTCACACTGCTGAGTCTAGCTCGGCCCCTGGCTGAGAATGTTTACCTCACTGAATATTTTAAAACAAAGTAAATCCAGACTGTAGCCATAGAGAATATTGTGATCATTCTGTCACTGTACAGTTGTGTTGGAGCGAGGTGTCCTTTTTTCTCCTGGTTTGACTTGTACCACTAACCATATGGCATATGGCCGTATCAATGTAACCATATCACCATTTTCCTTGTTAACACAACAAGATTACATTATTGGTATTAGTGTATCTTGAAGGGTTGTAGTGGGACATAGCACTTTGAACTCAGTACCAGACTGCTTACACAGTGCATTTCCTTTCACAGGGTATCCGCGGTGTCTTGAAAAGTATTACAAGTTGATAAATAAATGTTGGGAAAATCAAGACCCTTAATAAGTATTAAAAAGTCTTATCACGATTTTATGAGGTCTTGAATTTTGTAGGTATTTTTCTGAATTAGACTGTCCAAAGAGTTTGAAAGAAAAACTTTTAGTAAAAGTTCGTGAATTTATTTAAATTCTGTTGTATGATAGTGGTCTAGTCTATTGCAAACTAAAACTGTTAAGTTAATGGTGTCACTGATGTAAACGGTTACAGCTCGAAGTGGCGGTGAGGTCTGGAAAAAGATTGACACGGTCTTTAAAAAGTCTTAGAAAGGTATTGAAATTAACCTCAAGATTCCTGTATATACCCTGTTTCAGCTAATGCCCTTACGAGAAGCAAACCCTAGAATATGCATAAGGAACCATCAGTGACCTGTTGAGGGAATACATTATAAAATGTAAGACAAATTTAGATCTGCATAAAAAGTCCACAGGTAGATAAACTCAAACTTTATTTGTTAAAAAAAAGAAATACATGTTCACAAGCTCAGGATCATGATAATAAATTAAGAACATACAGTATGTATGAAAGTGTTACACAGATGAACAGCTGGTGGCAGTGTAGTTCCATGATGCAAGAATATAGCAAAAAATAGTTGGCCATTTCAGAAACCATCTGCACTGCTTTTTGTGAACTGGATAACATGCTTATGTCTGTTTGCCACTAGACTATTTATGCAATACTGTACATGCTTCCATAATTCCAAATACCATGATTTAAGATTGTTGAAAAACTGTTTGAGATGTTAACTCAAAATCAAAACCTGGACAAACAAATTAAACATGGTTGGATAGTACATCTGTTGACACTCATGCACACAGTGCACATCATTGGGTTGTTGAGGGATCCTCACCAACGATTGTTCTCTTTGTTGCTTTTTCCCACAAACTCGACCATGGAGGCCTGCAGAGAAACCACACATCTTTGAGCTTTTTGGAAATACAGAAAGAACATTTCTGGGCCTGACAATGGTTTTAAAATGCCTGACCCATTATAAACTAATGAGTCTAATGCGCTGCCACAGAACGGCACTATACCTCATCAAACACAGGATGGCAGCAAACAGCAAGTCACTATGGCTGTGTGCCGCCACTAGGATAGGGGGGGGGGCTTATCCATCTGGTTCATTTCGTGAGCTTTGAATGATACGGTTCTATCTCCGTTTAGGGTAGTTCAGAGATATTGAGCGTCAAAGTTTTTACATTCCATTATGTTCTATGAGATGGAACCTTTGTATTCTATTAATTACTGACTAAAAAATGTCAACATTTGAAGAATAACACCACACAGGCATTAATAAACACCTAATGGATCAGATTATGTAAAAAACTAAATTTTGACAAATGGAGATAGAACCTTATAATTCTAACATCACGATTTGTATTCAAAGAGCCTACAACCTAACTGAACCGAGGGATAAAAGGTGTCAACACTTGAGACACTCACCTGCTGGAGCAACCGCTCTTTCCTCAACTTCCTATAGAAGAGAAGAACGTCGGGGTCGGCGCGGACTACGCGGGGGTCAAAGTCCATGACCCTCAGTCCCTCTAGGCTACTGGCACGAGACAGAGCTACATAGGCCTGTCCGCACTCAAACACCCGTGCCAGAGAGATCTCCACACAGTCCAGCGTCATGCCCTGAAAACAAATGGTAAATGGTCAATGGACTGCACTTATATAGCGCCTTTATCCAAAGCGCCTTACAACGGCCTCTCATTCACCCATTCACACACACATTTACACACCAATGGCGGCAAGCTACCATGCAAGGCGCCGGCCGGCCCACCCGCTGACTGGGAGCAATTTGGGGTTCAGTGTCTTGCTCAAGGACACTTCGACATGTGGCCAGCCGGGGCTCGAACCGCCGATCTGCCAACCATGCGATCATTAGACGGTGGCTCTACCTCCTGTGCCACAGCCGCCCCACAAAACAAAAACAAAAAAAGTGGATAAGAACCCCTAAAATGCAGACAGGGAGCTATACCAAGCTATACAGAGAACATGTTAGCCAAACATACTCTAGTTAGTATCTATCATGAGTCATAGTCCTGTAACACAGTGATGAAACAACAGCAAATGTTTGAGAATCTGAAGTCAAATACAATTGCATTAGACCGACATCTTCAAACCTGGAACTGGCTAATTATAGGCTGCAATGATGGTGATTCTGTAACATCACTGCTGCCTAGAGGAGAGGGAGCGCAAACATGGGTGACTGGTGGTGACCAATTAACTCTCTTCCTTACCTTTCCTCTGCCCTTTAGGGGTTTGACAGTGGATGTTAAATGACCACATTTATTGTGATAGCAGGCAGCACCAGGACAGCCAAATGCCTTACACAGCCATTTTAGTGCTGCAGTGATATTTCATGGGTAGAGAGGATCCAACCTTTTGAGATTAAATAAAATATATGACTCACTGGTTCCATCACCATGATCTGTTTGGATTCCCTACCCTATGTTAATATGTTCCCTGTGTATCTTATTGGAACATTGTCATTGCTTTTAATTCAGTATCTGTGCCTGTCCAAACCTGCTTTTAATTTCTTATGTTATTATCTGTGTATTGAGTGTATGATTGTGTCCTTGTGCTGCCCGTCTTGGCCAGGTCCCCCTTGAAAAAGAGATTCCTTATCTCAATGAGGTAAAAAAAAAAAAAGTGTACATCCTGGAGCACACCATATATGGTCATCACCTGACTCTTGTGGATGGAGATGGCCCAGGCCAGTTTGAGTGGCAGCTGCTGGCGGCTCAGATAGAGCCCGCCTCCTGCCTTGAACATCCAGCGCTCGGGCTTCAGCACCTCTGTGACGCCACACAAGAAACGCACGCGTGGGAGACCTGAAGACACGCCCACAGGAAGTGAGTTAGAGCAGCACAATGATGGGATTACATGCTGTGTTTGAATGCTGCGACCTATTCAGTAGGTGTTTTCAGTATGCAAAATGTGCCAACATTTAGCATGTATAAAATGAAAGGGGTCTCATACTAGATTTGCCTTTCCTTGTAGTATGAATTCACTATTGCACACTATTCAGGAAGTCCTTCACAATTTTAATCCCAGTAAACAATATGGTTAAATTATAGATGATTTCTCAGTATGAATGAGATATATGTTGAAATGTGAATAGCCATGTTAATGTATGGGGATGTCATGTGCACTTTGTGTGCATGCCAACACCTGGCTTCAGTGATGTGTTGTATTTCATGTAGTGCGTGTGCGTGTGTGTGTGTGTGTGTGTGTGTGTGTGTGTGTGTGTGTGTGTGTGTGCATTTGCAAATATTAACCCTTTTGGCCAGGTTGAAAGTCCACTACCACTCCTCTAGCCCCGTTGACCAGGCCCCTTTGGACATCCAGGTTCTTCGTTAGCATGACCTAGGGATACAATCACTTTTAGACATGGCAATTAATTGTTGACCCCCCACCCCCCACCCCCCCTCGGGCCCATGCACTGACCTGAGCGCCCACTTTGAGCTGTAGCAGCCTGCCGACAGGACTCTGGGCATCAATGGTCTTCACCAGCTCAGGGTTGCTGTCCACTGCCTCAAACAGCCGCACAGACCCTGGGAGGTAACGGTAAACAACTTCAAATTACACACAACCAGTAAATAGTGGGTAGTGGTGTTGATACTACTGTAGGTAGTAGGTAGGGGTAGTGGTGTTGATACTACTGTAGGTAGTAGGTAGGGGTAGTGGGGGCCTAGTGATCAGAAGGTCATGAGTTTCAATCCCACCTAGGAACACCACCACTAGTGTGCCTTTGAGTAAGACTGATTTGATACGCATCTAGATACACGGTCTATGATAAGATACAGAAGATTTTTTTTTTTTAAACATGTAACAATTCACTACAATACGATACGGTTCGATTCAATGATGTTTAGTTTTCTTTTGCCATTTCAGAATCCAAAAGACGAGATTGAGAAAAATGTGAATTTATCATGGTAGTCTGTAGTGACGTCAGGGCTTAAGAAAAGGAAACGGCAACGGGAGGGAGTTTACACCCCCAAGAGCCTCAAGGTCAACTCAAACACCACGTACGTAGCAGCCAATCATCACCTGCCTCTTGGCAACAAACTCACATGTATCGAAGGACCCACGGGGGACAATTCATGTGAACAACTTTATTAAAAAAGAAAAACAGAAACCTGGCAACTGTTGGAGCTTATTCTCGTTAGTGAGCTCCACGTCATCCTTGTGCGTGCAAAGCCTGGTTGCTAGGATACCGTCACGCTCGATCTTGTGGTAGGCACTCTGCATCAACTGGGCGGTGACTTCTTCTGTGACTCTGTGGAGGGATTAATTGACTCATTGTAAAACTGTGGCGACAACAAAGTTTTGAACTTGTATTATATCATGAGCAAATTATACCATAAGCAAATACTAGCAGCTTCTTTAGCATAGATTATTTTAACGATTTATTAGAAAGTAGCTACCTACCATCGCCTCCTCTTGGACATAAAACAAATTCACAATAAGCATGCACCCTATTTCTATGCTTTCAGATCAGTGATCAATGGGAGGTGACAACGCCACTTTAGACTACTAATTACACTAAGAATGGCTTCTCTTGGAGCAAAACCAAACCTGCACACACCTCTAACCCTGCTGGACTAGGGATCAGTTAGATTAGGCTAAATCAGGTTAGGGCTTTTTGTGTAGTCATATGACCTACTGTGATGCATGTTAGGTTAGATGCCATCTGATTTTATCTTAGCTACTGTATTTTTGTGTTTATTTTAATCATGACTGTATCTATATGATGTGTTTATTTTACCCCATAACCTGATTTATTCCATTAGGAAATGTAGCCCCGTTACTTCTGGCAGGGGGACCACCAACGGAAATTAGCCTATGGCTTTAATTGGGTACATTTACACTGATGATATGTGCGCATTCCATTTAATTGTTCATTAATGTACTGTGTCCCCCCCTTGAACAAATAAATAAAAATCAAATCAAATCAAATCTTTTCAGTGGTCAGTGTGAAGTCCAGTACCTGCCCACCCTCACTGCCTGCAGCAGAGAGATGAACGACTGGTCAGTCTGCCTGCGGACCTCCAGCAGCTCCATGTTCATCTGGATGCACTTCCTCCAGCTCCTAGCCTTGGGTCAGAGTTAATGGTTTTTAGAACAGGGTATATACAGGAATGTTGAGGTTAATTTGAAAGTGACAGTTGGATCTAAGTGACAGTTGGATCTAAGTGACAGTAACACTAGAACAGCCGTGTCTATGTTACCTAAGAAAGCAGTGCTTAGGAAGGCCTACCAAGTTAAAACCAGAAGCCAAAAATGCATCATTTAGCAATACATTGAGAACTGTGATAGCTAGAGGGACATTGTTGGGCCAGTCAGAATCTACAAATTCATAACTTCCTTTAGCTCAGATATTTTTTGAAAACAAACAGACAAAATTCTGACTTTTACCACATTTGATAATCATCTACTGTATTCATTGACCCAGCTGACTTAACCTTGCCATTTATTTTTTTAAATCACTGAAGCTGCACCATTGAAGTGATATCGCAAAATATAATTATTTTATGCATACTAACCTCATAGATATCCTAGTCCTTAAAATTGCTGTTAGGATATCTATGAGGCTCTTTATGCAAAATAATGATATTTTGCTTTAACCCTTCTCCACACATTTCATCTACTTCTATCCATGAAAAGGGCCGTCTAGGGCGCTTAGGTGGCGTAGCGGGTTAAGCGTTGACCATGTAACCGCAGGGTTCCCGGTTCGATTCCGGCCGCGGACATATTCTGCATGTTGTCATCCCTTCTCTCTCTCTCTCACCCATCCTTCCTGTCTAAATCTCTACTGTATCTGTCAATAAAAATGGAAAATATATGAGTGGGACTGCCCCACTCAGAAAAAATAACTTAAAAAAAAAGAAATGGCCGTCTAACCTGGAAGCAGAAGCTGGCCTTGTCCTTTCCCTTGGAGACGGGAGGAAGCTGGAGGAAGTCGCCACACACGATCAGCTGGATGCCTCCAAAGGGCTCTGTAGACCTCCTAATAGACCTGGAGGAGCCAGCAGGGCCAGAGAGATGTCAGTAACAGGGTATATACAGGAATCTTGAGGTTAATTTGAAAGTGACAGTTGGATCTAAGTGACAGTTGGAACACTAGAACAGCCGTGTCTAGATGTTACCTACATACATCACATTAATTAAACACAACAACATTTTAGCTATAATGCTAAAGATTTCACCAAGAAAGCGCACATTATGCATGTCACATGCATTGGAGGAAATACAACGTTCAAAGTGAAAACCACAACCACCATACAAACCTCCATGGCCTGAGTAGATCCTTACCTGGCTATGGATTCCAGTTTGTCAAAGAACTGGGCCTCTACCATGGAGATCTCGTCTATGACCAGGTGGCGACAGCTGGTCCAGTGCTGCAGGACCCCGGGCCTCTGGGCTAACTCCAGACACTGCTCCAGAGGGGCCGAGCCTGATCCAATACCTGACAGAGAGAGGACAGGGTATATACAGGAATCTTGAGGTTAATTTGAAAGTGACAGTTGGATCTAAGTGACAGTTGACACTAGAACAGCCGTGTCTATGTTACCTACTCAGGGTATATACAGGAATCTTGAGGTTAATTTCAATACCTTTCTAAGACTTTTTAAAGACCGTGTCAATATTTTTCCAGACCTCACTGCCACTTCGAGCTGTAACCGTTTACATCAGTGACACCTTTAACTTAACAGTTTTAGTTTGCAATAGACTAGACCACTATCATACAACAGAATTTCCGGTTCATCTTTGTTTTTTTATAAAACACATTTTTACTAAAAGTTTTTAGGACTCAAACTCTTTGGACAGAGTCTAATTCAGAAAAATACCTACAAAATTCAACACCTCATAAAATCGTGATATACTTAAGGGTCTTGATTTTCCCAAAATTGATTTATCAACGTTTAATACTTTTCAAGACACCACGGATACCCTGGAGGAGAAAGATTGGAGTTGTGCCACTGCCATGTCTAACCCTACACTATAGAGAACACATGCAGTTAGGTCCGGAAATATTTTCATAATTTTCAATTTTCATAATTTTGAATGTATTGCCACCACAATGTATTTGAAATGAAACAATTGAGATGCAGACTTTCAGATTTCATTTAAGGGGTTGAACAAAAATATTGTATTCAACGTTTTGAATTGTAAAAAAAAAAAATGTATACACAGTCCCCTATGTTCAAGGGCTCAAATGTAATTGGACAAATTAACATAATCATAAATAAAATGCAAATTTTCAAGACTTTGTCACGAATCCTTTGTAGGCCATGACTACCTGAAGTCTGGAACCCATGGACGTCACCAAATGCTGGGTTTCCTCCTTTGTGATACCCTCAAATTGAAGCTGAGAGTCTGCACTTTAAGCCCATATTCATTATATAACTGTAACTTGAATATGTTTTGGTAAAGAGCTAAAATAACAAACATTTTAAAAATTCAAATATATTTGGACCTAACTGTACCTCTATCATTTTCAGCGGTGTGTTGACTTACCTGCAAAGTTGTGTAATGTGGTTCCTCCAATGTGACATGCTGCGACACCTGTACTGGCTGTGGCGTACGTGCTTTTGGGAGGCAGGGATCCCACTATTCTCTTCAACAGGAAGGACTTCCCTGTGCCTGAGCAAAGCAATACACAACACACGTTTTTTCTAGGCAATTTCAAAATATCTTGGGTCCTGTTAGTTGATAAGAACACAATTCGGTTGTTAAGTCGTGACGTGTTTCCGGGTCCAACGTTGGCTGAGGCGCTCTCTTCGAAATGCCTCAGTAATAGTAATAATTCATTATATTTATATAGCACCTTTCCGAGGCTCAGACACTGACAATATTATGTGGAAAACGGGAAAGTGCTGTGTCCCTTGTTGTATGAATAGATCTGAGTCTAAAAAACTATTGAACTGTCATTCTACCGCTGTAGTACACTGGTACTCTGGTGCGGGGAATTTCTGGTTTGGACCCGGAAATTGCTAAACGTCACGTTTGACGTCAGACTTAACAACCGAATTGTTACTGTGGCTTGAGAACATGGTAGGGAACAGTGTATGGGATGAAAGTGTTGAGTCTAAGTTTGATTAAACACTACACCACATACTGTCAGGTTCACATTTTGGTAGGCACTGCATCACATATTACATGTAGTCAAACATGGTCAGTGAATGTCTGTGGCTTTTGAATGACTGTATAATACATTGCAAATTACCTGCGCTACCCGTGAAGAAAACATTATTTCCGCTTAAGACTGCACTAAGGACAGCAGCCTGTTCTTTGTTCAACTTGCGTGCTGTTGGCAGTGACAGGGTTGGCTTTTTGCTTGGGTGGAGTGTACCCTTCACCTGAAAACAGAACAAGAAAAAACAAACAACCGCACCTCATTAAGGATTTGCTGCTTACAAATTGATATCAAACCAACTCTTCAAATGTTTAAAACTTCAATTGTTTCTCTTTCTGTTAGGCCTAATTAAAGTCGTGTGTAATGAGTGTAATGAGTGTAATGAACAACCAGCCCAGGATTGTTTTGTCCAAGTGATGTCAGAATGAGCCTTTATTCCGACTACATAGGCTAACATGAAGCAACTAAGTTATAGCTTGGACAACAGTGATGATCCCAACACGAACTCACCGGGCTAGAGTCAAAGTCCGTCCTTGGTCTTTTGACCTGCTGTCGTCCTGCAGTGGTCTTATTGGCAGTTCTTTCAGTCAGGCCTTTGGAGGCCAGAGGGGCATTCACTCTACCCCGCAGCTCGTTAGCCTTCTGTACATCTTTCTGTTGTAACGGGCTGATGGTCTCAAAGCTGCGTGGCAGACCAGCTAGGAGCTTTGTTCGCTCGCTCAGCGGCTTGCCAGTCTGCCAAGCCTGATGTTTGATGTTCAGAGTCTTCAAGAATATGCTGAGTCGGTCGGTGGGGCAGTCAGAGATGAGGACCTGAATGTTTTCGGGGAGTAGTTTGACAGTGCACTTGCCATCCTTGGCAAACCTGGTAAAGAGCTGAAACTCTTTGAGCGTGTAGTTTTGAGGTACTTTTCCATCATGCACACGTAGTACTATCTCCTGGAACTCATTGCGCCCCAAAACGACAGATGCTTTTCTGATGACTTGACATTTGATGGCTTGGCCAGATGGGTTCAGGCGCTCTACCACAACACTGCACTGGATCTCGGCAGCATCTTCCCCTCGCAACATGATTGTGTGGGCTCTGGGGATAAAACACACAATGCCACAATGTCATCTGAAGTGTAACAAAAATATGTGCTCAGTTTGAACCACCTGAAGCCAGGACTCTGCAGCCATGAAAACACGACTAAAAGGATTTGTTAGAGTACAGCACAGTGTTTTATCGTATAGTATAGTAGATAGTGTACATAGCCTTTATTTATGTAAACCAGCTCTTTTCACTTTTTTATTTTACCCTTGGCCCTCTTGTTTTTAGTCTTTTTCCTAGCACCAGGGGAGGCCCTCCTACTTAATTTCGTTGTATGGTACCTGTACTATATTAATGACAATAAAGACCATTCGTTCATTCATTCATTTGTTGTATACTGAAGAGAATCATTAATAATACAAAAACATTAAACCATGTTTCAGCGTGAATACAGTGACCTGAAGCAACATTTTTGTAACAAAATGTGGGCTCTGTGCCACTGGTGACAACATCCATATCAGTTTGAAAACAGTCTCCATAAACAGAATGAATGCATCACAACAAAGAAAGAAAATAAAACAGAAAGTTTTGCACGTGAGTGTGATTGTAGCAATTTGCCCCACGGCTGTTCAGTGTCTCATAATTAAGAGACAGAGGCGAGGTGATCATGCCAATACTTTAGAAGGCCAAATAAACCAAATGTTAAATGTGCATGTAATTTAACCCTCGACTTGTAACTAGCTCCAACTGAAATAGGCATTGGTACACTAGACACACGATCATACACATCGCAAAGGACACCAGCTACATAACTGTTGTAGTATGATTCTTACCTGTCGAAATCCAATAATGCACTTAAACTTAAAGTGACTTTTAGTCAAAGCAAAGATTGCCTTGCTTTGTTGCTCGCTCTTGAGCCCTCTGCTCTGAAAACAGTTTTCAAAGTTCTCGTGTAAAAGATAGCCAATAGCAGCCCACTATTGTTGACCAATGAGAAGCGGGATATTTAAAACCCCATCCAATGAAATGTATGGATGTATTTTGACGTATATGCGGGACATTTAAAACCCCATCCAATGAAATATATGGATGTGTTTTGACGTATATACTCATTGACCAATGAGAAGCGGGATATTTAAAACCCCATCCAATGAAAAAACAATTCATACGAGCAATTGCGCGTCATCTCCCTGTCATCAGAACGATCACGCCCCTTTTTGGGTGCTAGAAGTGTCGAAGTTTGACTGGCGGTCAATGGGAATTTCTGGTCTTCGCTACTTTAATCCGATAAAATAAGAAAACCGTAGTGCTTTTTAGATATTAGGAGCACAAATCCGATGGCCAGTTAGGCAAACTATTATATAGTGTCGTTTCCGATCAATGATCGACGTCGTTATATGGAGAAAAGTAATGAAATAATAGGCAAATGTGTGTCCTTTCAGTCTGTCTCCAGAGCAGTCATACGTCATCTCCCTGTCATTATTATTATTATTATTATTATTATATATTATTATTATAATATATATATATATATATATATATATATATAATTTTTTATTTATTTTTTTCGTTTTAAAGTCCAGCCCCCCACAGTGTCTACTTAGAACAACTCTGGCCCTTGGACAAATGTTATTGGTGATTAGTGGGGGACAAACTACAATGACAAAAAATGCTATTCATTGTGAAGGCGCCAATTGTCAAGCAGGCACCTAGCAGCAGGCATCCCTAGAAGTACAAGAGTTATTAGCTCATTATTCCCCAGGTTCCTGTATCACATGGTGTGTTTTGTGAAGGGTCTTTCATAGCATGAAAAGGATACAGTATGTTGTGGTTACACTTGACAACCTTTGACAACCTTTACTCATAGCCTGAGGAGGACACTCTTTTAACCCATAATACCCTTTCTACTTTCAAGCACATTCTCTTTATTTAACATAAACAAGAGCTTAGGACAGAGAGGCCATTGGAAGAACACGAAAAGCAGGAATGGAAATGTACTGGGAAGCACAAACAAAAAGCAATAGAAAGATTGTTGCAATATATTAGTAGGCACATTTCAATGGATTTCCTGCTTCTGGGTCGAAAGTGATTTAAATCGCACAATTAAATGGTCTATTGTGGTGTTTCCCATTTGCAATGGCGGAAAGTGGTTGCATCATTAAAGCAGTGGTGTGTTTAAGTTGGCTTAGCTTCACATTCAAACCAAAGGAGAATCTTTTTTTCTATCTCACCCGGAATGGTCGTTTATCCCATAGGTAGTTAAAAAAAAAGGTTGTTGACACATTTACTTTGGTTTGAATGTAACTGGCAGGGTATGAAGCTTGGATCTCTCACATGGATGCCACAGATGTAACCCGCTATACTAAGAGGACACATCTGGGCATAGACATTGCAGGGAGGGAGGGTGACCTTATCAGGAGAGTGTGATTCCAAACCACCCCCACTCCATGTACACACATAATAACATTATTTGATTTGATTTGATTTATTGTGGAATTAAAAAGACAGTTTCCAAGGGATAAAAACACATGATAAAGCGCAAGCGCTTATTTCCATCATGGTCCCTGATTGAGGACAGGTCAGACAGTTACCATAAAACAAATTTACAGAAACATGATAAAAACCATAAAAAACAAACATAGATAGTTACACACATTCCCTGCACTCCCTACCTATGACGTGTTTCTACTCTGTCATCTCACTGGCTAGCCAGTTCTTTGTTGCACGTTTAAAGCGTACCTCTCCCTCTAAGCTTTTTAGGGCCACTGGAAGCTTGTTCCATTCTGAAGCTTATGAGATGTGAGTGTGAGATGTGTATGAGATTTTTAAAAATACATATTTCAAATGTACATAATGTATATGGAGATGTATATCCCTTGTGTCTGTAAAATCGATCTGTTCTCTGACTCTCATAATAATCGTCCTTGGAGTGGCTTATTCCAGTACAGCGATGTAGAGGACAGAGACAGGGCCCATACCCGTAGCCCGTCAGTGGAAAGGGCACACAGAGACAGCCAGGGCCTTGACTAATGTACACACAGGGGTGGGAAGTACAGCCCATACTCCCACACTCCTTTATATAGCTAATTACAGCTGTTCTGCCTTCTGTCGGAGCTCCTCTATGAACTGATCCCAATCATGGAAGCCCAATAGGGAAGACATTTTGCACATTTTGTGTTTGTTTAGTTGCCTGCTATTATTGCTTTAATAACTTAGCTTGTGTGTCACCAGTAAAGTCATTTTAGAAAGAGACATGCCGCTATGAGATGGCCCACAGAAGGCCCACAGAATATTATATTCAGTAAGGTAATTTGCATTTTGAAGTAGGGTGGCTTTTAGAGTTTTTCCTCAACAAAATCTCGCGAAGATTGCTGTACTGGAAAGTCACTGCATATTAAATCTTTTTTTTTATAAATAGAGTGGCCCACCATTTGCATTAAATTGTTTGAGCAGTAAACGCTACACTGATAACCCACTCTTTTATTCAGCCTTTCCTTTCATAGTGCTGGTCCTAGCTATATGGTAGGTTCGTTCAACATGAATGCATTTGCTTTTGAAATGGGAACAACTCTTCAACCAATGAGACTTTGTTTGCAATTCACAATGAACGGTAACAAACTACACACAGTACACAATGTGTGTGATTGTTAACAGTTGAATATGTTGAAATGGCAAAAATGGCCATTTACTGTCAAAATCTGTGTCTGTTTTCTGATGAGAAGGTATGGTTACAGTGGATACATCACAACTGGTAAACTCTGGTATCATAATACTGTTCAGAGTTTCACACTTGGAACTCCGACTTGGAGGGTTGTTCTGGTGGTTATTTTCCACTCAGGACCCGATGTCTCTGAGTTTCCGGGGCAAGTGTGTCATCCATGGCTGAAGGAAGAGGAACAAGAGAAAAGTAATAAAATGGTGTTTTATGTAAATCCAGTAGCCTGAAATGGAGTGTGAATGTGAATCCAACAGAACACCACCATCAGTATTACAATATTCATGCAAGCTGAAAAAGGAACACGCCGAAATGCATTTGTGCGTTAACTATTATGATTAATTAACATTGATTAATTTCAGTGCTGTACATTTTTTCATTTGCTAATGAGGATGAGGAAGGTATCATTAGAAACAACTGCTCTTCAGGAGTGCTTACATCTAAGCCTTTATCCAGGAATCATCAGTTTTCTCCCTCAGTCATCAGGGCAGTCAATAAACAGAGAGAGACAGATGCTGAATAGCCAACACAAACAATAGCCAGCCTCAATATCTAAGACGTAGGCTCCACAATGACGAAACGCAATTTCGTGGTGTCAATCTGATGTCTAGCCACACACCGTCATGCAAAACAATCTCTGGCCACACGGATTCGCGTATTCAAGTACACTGGGCATGCGTGTGCTGCAGTGACGTGCGGTGAGGATGGTTGGGGACTCGGGAGGCACCGGCTAATATCAGAGTGAGATTTACACACATACCAACAGCAATTTAACCATAGCCTTTATATTTCCTTTACATTAATCACCAAGACCACTTAGAACAAGTTTATAGTCGTCTACAATTTTCAGAAGCTGATCTCCCCCCCCCCCACCCCCCCAAAAAAGTGGAAAAAGCATTTCCACTATTCATACTCATTCAACACAAATGAAAATATATATTGCATGGTCTTACCTTTACTTGTAAATGAAGGAAATATCTTAAAGTACATTCCATTTGAAACAAATGTGATTTTCTGTCCCTTTGTTTGAAGTACTGTAGGTCCTTTAAGGCATTGGTCTTCCATTGTTGTTTATCACTCGCTGTTTTGATTGAAAGTCCAATGTGTGTGTTCCTCAACCCCAGAGTCTGCTGTTTGGCAAGCTGGCTAGTCAGGTGGTGAGCTGGCATTGACTTTCTTGATTCCTCAGAGGAGGAATGTTGGGAAACCCTGCTGCTGCTACTACAGTATACACAATATCATGTTTTCTTGGTTTATCAGCAATAAAGAAGGATCAATACATCTTCCTCTTGCCTTGACTCCTTTATTGCACTCCTCTTTCTTCCTTAAATTTTTGTCAAAATTGAGGGTTTTACATAATCTGATCCATTAGGTGTTTATTAATGCCTGTGTGGTGTTATTCTTTAAAATGTTTACATTTTTTAGTTAGTAATGAATAAAATACAAAGGCTCCATCTCACAAAACATAATGGAATGTAAAAACCTTGACGCTCAATATCTCTGAACTGCCCTAAACGGAGATAGAACCTTATCATTCTAAGCTCACGATATCCCCCCTTGCAAAGAACATTTGAATAAATAAAAAAACAGCAAATGCCAGGAGGTGGTTCCTCTGTGACTCATTCTATTCTCTCTCTCTCTCTCTCTCTCTCTCTCTCTCTCTCTCTCTCTCTCTCTCTCTCTCTCTCTCTCTCTCTCTCTCTCTCTCTCTCTCTCTCTCTCTCTCTCTCTCTCTCTCTCTCTCTGATGAAGAGAGGAACTGAAGTGTGTCTCTCTGCTCAACATATGTCACTTAAACACCTTTAATTGTCCTCCCTGTATTTAGTTTGTTTGTTTGTTTTCCACCTATTTCATTAGACAATTATGCACTGCATGAAATAATATTTTCACCCGATTTTTGAAATTCTGCCAATGCCACTGCATTTGGAGAAGAAAGGATAATGTTGCAGTTGGCAATATTGTTTCACACATAATCATTTGATATGCCAAGGAAATAGAGCAATTATACCAGATTGGCATTTTAAAATGGAGACTGAAGTAGGGGGTGTATTAAAAACACACAAAGGCAATTATTACTTTATTGGTTTCATAGCACCAATGTAATCACAAGCATTTCCCTCCAATACAATTAAAAATGATACTGTCTGTGCTAAATGTGTACATCTACAAAGGGTTATGTGAGTGTTATGAAACCTAAGCTCATTCTTCTGTGTCATCATCTTAAAAATATTTTTATTAAGTGGTGTCCAGTAAAACCTAAGTTGTCGATAATATAAGGATAATTTGATTGTTCCTTTATTTGCTCACACACCAGAACCAGTCATTGATATTATATGAAATTGCAACGGTGAAATAGATACATTTTCAGACACCTAGATTCAATTAACATTGATTGCGTCTGTGTAGACGCCGGCTAGACCTGGGGCCTTATTAATAGTGTTAGAAGATTTCAGCAGAGGCTTGGCCAGTTATCACCGAACTGTCTCGCATGCGGTCAGGTGGGTGGAGTAACGGTAATAGAAGCTGCTCATGCCGATGTGCTGGTTAAGTGGTATCACATGCGCAGAGAAATTCTGGCCTTGAAAAGATCACTAATATTTCAGATACACCCCCTAGCATCCTGGCCAGTGCCCCCTTTCCAGCACCCACGTTTGTGCTAAGACGTGTTTTTCTGCCATTAAAATGTCAGTTTGTATGGATACTTGAAGACGTCAGTTACACACACACACACACACACACACACACACACACACACACACACACACACACACACACACGTCTAACCTCCAGGAAGTGATAGTTATTTAAATTATTTTGGCACGGCTCCCTTTAAAGCAGAGTGCTCATTATAACTGACAGAGGACATGCTCCATATTTCACAAAGCGTCACCATTACATTGAACATCCAGACCTACCATTTAGAGACTAATTAGCCCTACTCTTAGAGAGCCATGGTTTATTCAGGAGCTTGGCAAGGCTTGTGTGGCGTGCATGTGAGTGTGCGTGCGTGCGTGCGTGCGTGCATGCATGTGTGTATGTACGTGTGTGTCAGGGGAGGCACGTGTTGATACCATTGCTCATTCAATGCCATTATAGACACACACACACACACACACACACACACACACACACACACACAGTGGAACTTCCATTGCATTCCAATGAGCCTGTCATCAGATGTTAATCTCCACTGCCGAGCCTCCACTGGAGTGTGAACCACTACCTCTGTATGTATTTGTTTGTTTCTGGGCTCAGGGTCCATAACAGCAATACACAAACAAACAAATAGTCTAAACTACTAAGGAATATTGTCTGACATGTCTGTACCCAGGGTAACATACCGTGACGTTAGAATTATAAGGTTCTATCTCCATTTTTGTAAAAATTTAGTTTTTTTACATAATCTGATCCATTAGGTGTTTATTAATGCCTGTGTGGTGTTATTCTTTAAATGTTTAATTTTTTTAGCTAGTAATTCATAACATACAAAGGTTCCATCTCACAAAACATAATGGCATGTCAAAACTTTGACGCTCAATATCTCTGAACTACCCTAAACGGAGATAGAACCTTATCATTCTAAACGGAGATAGAACCTTATCATTCTAAGCTCACGATACTGTATCCCAACCTACTATGATCAGAGTAAAGAGAGAGAGAGCAGGCAGTCAGAGGACATCTCAGCTTCACTGGGTCCAGGGCAGGGTATGAGGTATTAAGCAAGGCAGGGGGATGGGGGATGTGTGGGATGACGACGAAGTTGAGTTGTAAAGAACATAGATGCAGGCTAGGGGATCCACAATGCAGCCATGCAAGGATTGTAACTAGACCTATCTGTGATTCAGTGTGGGGGATCACACATGGTGTGATGTGCCTGTAGCAACCCACCACACATCGTTCAGGTTCAGCCCCATGGTTCAGCCCTCATGTGTAAACAGTATTAGCATACAGCACACACTTGTATCCTCCCCCTCAATACCTCAGGAAGGCTATTGCACTATATAACCATGATTATCATTGCAAGGTTAACCATCCACAATCAACCCCTGCTGAAGAGAATGAGAGAGAGAGAGAGAGAGAGAGAGAGAGAGAGAGAGAGAGAGAGAGAGAGAGAAAGAGAGAGAGAATGAGAATAGTGATTAGGAAAATGAGACATTCATTTATTTAATTAACTTGGCAGCAGGTAGAGGCTGCTGGAACTCTGTGGGAGGGAATCAATGATTTCCCCTCGCAGAGACTGTGTGTGAGGGCTGTGACGGAGTGGAGAATCACAGCATCACTGTATTACTGGAAGCATCATAACATCCCTGCTGACGTCACGACCATCGACGAGCTGCCATTTCTCACTCCGCCGGGTAAACACCTTGGCCACACTCGTGCCGTAACATCAGAGAGAGTGTGACTCTGCTACAACTCAGCTATGACACTAAACTATCTCCCCCCCCCCCCCCCCCCGCCCCTGACTCACAGGTGGTGACTCGTGCCTTGCAGACATTTATGATGCGTGGTTGTTTGTCAGCCCACCACCTCAAACTCAACAACCTTAACAAGACTGAGCTGCTCTTCCTCCCTGGGAAAGAATCAAAGAATCCCCCAAGAATCCAGAATCACAGTGAGAACTCCACTGTGACCTCCTCCTCCCAGCCAAGACTCTTGAGGTGCTAAATATTCATATTCATAATTATATTCAATAATTAATAATTAATGTAGAGAAGAAGAAAAAAGGTTAAGACTCAGAGTTGTGTGTGTGTATGTGTGTGTGCACGCGTGTGTGCATATGCCTGTGCATGTGTGTGTGTGTGTGCGTGTGTGTGTGTGTGTGTGTGTTCCCAAGGGGTTGGGAAAGTATCCTCTCCCCAATGCATCAGTCTCATAATCAGTTATCATAATAAAATACGATTTAAAAAAATGTAATTACTGTCCAATTTGATGCAGGAGCAAAAACCTGGAAAAATAAATAGCTGAAGACGGTTTTGCTCAAATAAATATGACAGTATTATTCTCTAGCATGCTTATTTTACACATAATTTCAAAAATGGTAATAGAATAATGACAAAAATTGTGTATGAGTACATGAACAAACAAACAAACACACACACACACACACACACACACACACACACACACACCATCACCTTGAGGACCCTAGCTGTGAGGACTCCTGTGCAAAGAGACACACTTGAGTGCATTCTACCCTGTAATTGAGGGTTACTCCCTCTCATGTGTAACCATTCATCTGCCTGTTCTGCTGAGGGCGGTGTCAAAGAGGTGTTAATTAAAATTAATTAATCGTGTCAAAGGTGCATCCTGAATTAGGAAGGGTGCAACATTATCTCTTCAACTGAAGATCATAAAAATAAAATAAGTGCTTGCGGGCAGTGAAAATAATGACACATTTACCCATTGGCCTTCTACAGATGATGCAAATGCCTTTGTTATCAACAAGTGTTTCATTTCTGACTCACGCCGCCAATTTGTCTCTACGGTATGACAATGCCAAGAGTGGGGGCGAGTAACACCCTCCAGATAACTAAAGAAATAACCATTATAATGCTTTTCCAAAGCTGCTTTGTCATTGTATCTCACTTCTTGTTCTGGGAATTTAAAGCCATATTGTTTATCTATAAACGATGTGCTAAATAGTAAAGAATCAACTGTAACAGCCCAATTGTCAATGTGTACACACACACACACACACACACACTCATTAGACTCATATACCATAGTGTGTGCATGTGTATGTGTGGGTGGCGATCTGTCCCTCAGGTAATAGTTTGTGTGTCTATGTGTGTGTGTGTGTGTGTGTGTGTGTGTGTGTGTGTGTGTGTGCGCGTGTGTGTGTGTGTGTGTGTGTGTGTGTGTGTGGGCTGACGTTCGAAGGCTCTGGGTTATTACAGAGAGGGGGGGGGCAGACATTCTGCGTAGGAAACCCCACACCCAGGGGCCAATCCGTCCAGAAGCCCACCACATGAGGAGGAGAGGAATCCACTTACAACGACAGAGACGGAGCTCCACAGCCTCAGCAGCCATATCGCAGCATTAGACAGACCTTCCATTGGATATGATGAATTCTTTCATTATTCCAGATAAGATTACCCAGCCCCGCTCATATCAGATGAGGTATACCTGGCTGTGGAGTCACATAGTAAGCCTGCAGCGTGATGTACAGACATGGGAGGGACTTTCACTTTGCCGACCAGATCTGCCTCTATTCCCGTGTGCACTGTGCAGCAATATAGAGTATAAACATATCTCATCCATTGGTCCACAGCAATCTCCCTGAGGGGCTTTAGGCCATTATGTGTGAAAAATATATGTTTTGTTAATATTCCTCCACCTATGGATCTGCTTGAACGTCCATGCGTTTTCTTGCTCACCGTGCTGATGGTGATTTCCAGTTTGATATAATTCATAATTCAAATGTTTTGCTCGTTTCCATAATTGTAGCACCAAGGAGGAAAAGACACCTTCTACTGGGTGACTAACACATCAGGTGCCTTTTAATTTTCATAGAAAGTACAATCCGCTCCTGAATTGATAGTGGCAAAGCAACTAATTCCATCCCATTATTACCATTTACAGGGGTAGTGGGGTGCAAAGACTTGGGCACCCCTAGTCAAAATGTCTTTTACAATCCAATATTTGGTGGATATTTTGGCCTTGCCACAATTCCGTCTCTCAGCTCTTCAGTCAGTTCCTCCGACCTCATGATTCTCATTTGCTCTGACTTTACACTGTGAGCTGTAAGGTCTTCTATTGACAGGTGTGTGCTTTTCCCAATCAAGTCCAATCAATATAATTAAGCACAGCTGGACTCCAATGAAGGTGTAGGCCCATCTCAAGGATGATCAGAAGAATTTGACAGCACCTGAGTTAAATATACAAGTGTCACAGCAGAGGGTCTGAATACTTATGGCCATGTGATATTTCAGTGTTTATTTTGTAATAAATCTGCTAAAATGTCTACAAGTCTGTGTTTTTCTGACAATATTGGGTGCTGTGTGTGCATGAACGATGAAAGAAATGAAATTAATTGATTTTAGCAAATGGCTGCAATATGACAAAGGGTGAAAAATATAAGGGGGACTGACTGAATACTTTCCGAACCCACTGTATGTCCTATAGGCCTAGATTCCCTCACGTCTATGAGAGAGCTTTACAATTACATAGTTGCAATAACGAGACACTGGCTTAACCATTGAGCTTGACACGGTTGAGGAATCTACTGAGCTGTGGTGTTATATTAGGCTGGGTTTACCAATTGACAATGCATGTTGAATAAATGCATTTTGAGAGAACACGTGAACAGTTATTGTATTTGGCATAGCTTTGGCGACCTTATTTATCGCCTTCTCATTTACTAGACTGCATCGTTCGCCTGACGTCACGCTATTGACATATATATGACGTCACGCTATTGACATCAGTGGCTGCGCGCAAGAGACCTGCCCGCATCTTATTATACCAGCAGGCAGCTTCAGTAGTGGAGGAACAACAGATCGAGGCGCATCTTCATACGGGGGCTGTGGAACAATGTTTGCAGACGGGTTTACAAAGCTCAAATGAGATTTGCACCTATAGATTTAGTCTTTTAAAAATACTTTTGTGGCAGGCTATACTATTTCTGAGGGATAAGAAACGCTTCTACGAAATTGCCTGTGTGACATTATCAAGATATAATTGATTCATTTTATTTTATTTTTAAGAATGATTAACAATTCCGTTTATGTCGAGGGTGGCGCGAACATTTCAGATCCTACAATACAACCTCTCTATCTCGCCGCCCAAAACCTGAGCGCTTCTTTATTCCCACCTCTCCGACTGGAGTCGAAGTCCCTGGTCACGTCGGCCACTATGTTCGCCATCGGGGTCCTGGGGAACCTCGTAGCCATCGTGGTGCTCTGCGTCTCCAAGAAGGAGCAAAAAGAGACCACTTTCTACACCCTGGTGTGCGGGATGGCCATCACGGACCTGCTGGGGACCTGTTTCACCAGCCCGGTGGTGATCGCCACCTACATGGCCAACGAGTGGCCCGGCGGTGCGCTCTTATGCCACTTTTTCTCTTTCTCCATGCTGTTCTTTGGCTCGGCCGGGATGTCCATCCTGTGCGCAATGGCCGTGGAGCGCTATTTGGCCATCAACCACGCCTACCTCTACTCTCGCTATGTGGACAGGACCGTGGCCCGTTTGGCCCTGATCGGCACCTACCTGGCCAACATCGTGCTGTGCGTCATGCCCAGCTTTGGGTTCGGACAGCACGTGCGACACTTTCCGGGCACTTGGTGCTTCTTGGACTGGAGAGCTCCGGACCCCCTCGGTGCGTCGTATTCGTTCCTGTACGGCGGGGTGATGCTGGTGTTGATCGCGGTGACTGTCTTCTGTAACTTCGCCGTGTGTCGGTCCCTGGTGGGGATGAGACAGAAGACCAGGACAGTGATAAGAGCGGGGGTGTCCGGCCCAGGAGGGGGGTCCCGGCGCCGGTTCCCGAGGTTGCCCTCCGTCGCCTCGGCGGCTGAGATTCAAATGTTCTGGCTGCTGATCTTCATGACCATCGTGTTCCTAGTGTGCTCCATTCCTCTAGTGGTAAGTTATATCGTGACGTTAGAATTATAAGGTTCTATCTCAATTTTTGGTCAAAATTTAGTTTTTTACATGATCTGATCCATTAGGTGTTTATTAATGCCTATGTGGTGTTATTTTTAAAATGTTGACATTTTTTGAGTAAAATACAAAGGTTCCATCTCACAGAACATAATGGAATGTAAAAACTTTGACGCTCAATATCTCTGAACTACCCTAAACGGAGATAGAACCTTATCATTCTAAACGGAGATAGAACCTTATCATTCTAAACGGAGATAGAACCTTATCATTCTAAACGGAGATAGAACCTTATCATTCTAAACGGAGATAGAACCTTATCATTCTAAACGGAGATAGAACCTTATCATTCTAAACGGAGATAGAACCATATCATTCTAAACGGAGATAGAACCTTATCATTCTAAGCTCACGACTAGCTAGCCTATTAAAGAATGCATTTTTTTATTTAAACCACAGTGGCCTGCGTTTCTTACCTAATGAGCTGACAATTACGATTATTTACTTACTTCGCTTCATTATAGCCTAACTATTGTTGCTTCTCTCAATCTGACAGGTGCGCATCTTTGTAAACCAGATATACGACCCAGCGTATATCTCTGCCGGAGGGAAACCAGACTATCGCAGTGATCTCATGGCCATTCGCTTCGCCTCGTTCAACCCCATCCTCGACCCGTGGGTGTACATTTTGTGCCGGAAAAACCTGTTGGTCAGGGGCTGTGAGAGGTTAAAGAGGACAGTGGAACATGTCAAGGAGGGTCATCATGGGGGTAATTTAGCCTGGGACGATGGTCAACACTCACCCCCATCCTGCGAGCGCAGCAACGAGACCAGTTACGCGTTATTACGCACGACCACCACCAACTACAGAAATGATCATGTGAACCTGCAGGTTTCCGCCCGGACAAATTCATTTATAGACTTTACCATGCGACAGGCCTGGGATTTTGACACAGCACGGGACAACTTTCACCCGTTCAGTGTGGAACAGACGGCCGTGCTTGGCTTCGAGACGGAGGTCGCTTCGGTGTCCAAACCGGACCTAACCCTCGGGCGCAGGGAAGCGCTGCCAGCGGAGGGTGTCCCAGTGGCGCTCCATCATACGCACGTTAGAAAAGTAGACATTGTCACTTGTACTTTCAGCACACCAAGTTCCTGTCAGTCGGTGAAGTGCCTCTGATGAGTACATGCTGTGCTGTTGTCACTGGCGGACTCATAGGGGGGCAGGGGGGGCGACCGCCCCTCCTGGTGCCCCCACGGTTGAAAAACGTCTCTCTTAAGTGCCCTTTTGAGTGGCGAAAATGCCCTTTGAGTGGCGAAAATGAGAGGACGTGCCCTATTGGTGCCCCTCCAATGGTCTAAACTTGACCATGTGCACTGATGGGGTCCCATGTCGTGCAGTAGGTGCCCTTT
>NC_137682.1:5246535-5339035 GCF_963989245.1 Nansenia antarctica | reverse complement strand
TGAAACCGATATTGGCTGTGCTTTCATCAACAAAGTCAGCTGAACATTTAGAATTAAAACAGAGACCAGTAGAAACCATTTATGCATGGAGGACTTGGAGACATCCTGCAAAACAGTTATTGAACAACTGGGATTATTATCTAGGCCTAATACTAATTAATATGGGCTTTCTCTCATCTCTACATACAGTTTATGACCTGCTTTTTGACCAGGAAAAACCTTTGGTGCTACATATACTAATACCTCAGGAACCTCATTACCCAAGTGGATCTGAACTGGAATTGTCAAGGTACTGTATGCAAAGTCAAACTTAAAAAACAAAAAATGGTACTGGAACGGTAAAAGAAAATATTTAAATAAATGGTAATGGAAGTTCTGCTGACGTAAAAGTACTGGAAAAATCAAGGTACAGTGAATTCAATGGAAAAACAAGTCATCTATCATCCATATATAGTAGAACATGGTATGTAAACTTTGCTCATAGACTATTTCATAATACAACCCTTGGCTTTAAAGTCAGAAACAATCAATGTGATGCTATCTCTACAGAGAGATGACTGAACTGACAAGGTTACAGTTCAAAGGTTACGATAAGCTCTGCATTTGGATTTCCAACACGCTGCAGAAGATCATTGATTCTGTCAAGGTTAATGAGATGTAAGTAAGTCAACTAAGGGGCGAGGGGGGAGAAAATAAGCATGTTGTTTACACAAGGAAAAGTGAACGATATTGTTGTGTGTGTGGAGAGAAAGAGAGAGAGAGAGAGAGAGAGAGAGAGAGAGAGAGAGAAAGAGAGAGAGAGAGAGAGAGAGAGAGAGAGAGAGAGATGAAGAGAGAGAGAGAGAGATGAAGAGACATATTGTAAGCAGCCAAATCCAGAGGTGAATGCTCTCACATCACCTGATTTAAAACCAGGAACTTTTTAAGGCTTTTTAAAACAGATCCCCTCTCCGTCCCCGGAGAGGAGTTGTTCTGACTCCTTGATGCCACATCTGGGAGCGTTTAGCCTCCTTAAGTCTTACTGCTGTGTGTCCATGTGGGCCTGTCTGTCGGTTCATTTCACCCCACTGCTCCTCTGGAGCTGTTTACAACCCGACGCCTCCAGCCCCTCGAGGGGGTAGCGGGGGTAGAGGTGGGGTGCAGGAGGAGCTGAGGACCTCCAGAGCAACTGACCCTGTGCCGATTGGTGTTTGTGTGTGTGTGTGTGTGTTTGTGTGTGTGTGTGTGTGCGTGTGTGACTGTGTGCATGTATACATGTGTGTATGTATTAAAGGCTTTAATTTGGTCAGCAACATGGTTATCTGCAACAAAGAGTCAATTGCTTGTCATCTTACTGTTGGTACAGTACACTCCCCTTAGTATACATCCACTAATTAATTACACATACACTTGCAAATGCAATTTGCTCTGGGTAAGGTTAGACTGTCTGGAACAGGAAACACTGTTTTGTATCACACCCTTTTTTTTTAGTCAGCTCTCCTTGTGGTAAACAACAATATTGAATAATATTATGAATAATTATAGATTCGTTTAATCTATGTATAGTTGTCATTCGCTCTGGGTCAGATTTAGGGGGACTCACCCTACATTTAAGGATGAATGATAAGATCATATGTGTGTTTCAGATGATCTGGGTAAGTAGTAGGGTAGCTGTACGGTTCATATGTGTGTTTCAGATGATCTGGACACAAACGCAACCCCAAGATAATACAACTCCAACTGACAGCCCCATAGAATATATCTATGCTGTTATATAATGTATCTATGCTGTTATAGAACATACTGTATCTATGCTGTTATAGAACATATCTATGCTGTTATAGAATATAACTATGCTGTTATAGAACATATCTATGCTGTTATAGAATATATCTATGCTGAATGGAAGCAACTAGTAGGGTAGCTGTACGGTTCATGAAGGCTCTTACAGCATGTAATGCTGCATGGCTTTCAGGACCCAGGCATTGTTCTGCCTCTCTTTAACAACACATCTCTCCAGAGCCCCTCTCTAATAATGGACTCCCATTAGAGGTGTTCTGTCCGCCAGCTCTACCTGTCACCAATGGTGCCGGGCCGCAGGGGGGGGGGGGCACACCTCACTAAATCACCACCCGCAATAAAAGACACCTGGGGAGAAAGAGGAGATGCAGAGTCCGAGCCACCGCTGGGTCCTCGCCTGATCACTGCCAGACCCACGTTTATCTAGGGGGGGGATACTATAAATTCTACTGTAAGACATTGATGATATACATGGTATACTCAGTTCTGAGAGTCCATATCCAGCCAGAACACACAATTTATCTGGTTAACATGATAGTGCTATTTTTGTTGTTGTTGTTGTTGTTTGTTACTTTGTATTTGCACTGAGCAAGCCCCACATTTACCCCATATTTACGTACTATGACATGTGTAAGGTGGCGAGTTTGATTCCCTGATTCCCTCTCTCCCTGACGACACTGATTGCACCCACCAGATGTGCCCTTATAACTGTAGCTAGACTAGACTGCACTTTGACTGCAGAGTGAGAGATCTGAACGCAGTCCGTAATCCCCTAATCCCTTCCAGGCAGGATGTAATTGCTTGTTAGTGCCAGTTTCCACTCTTAAGGAGGCCTGTCACCCTAGTGGAAAACTAGAGAGGGTTGCCAAATGAGAAACAGATAGCAAGGATGTTGCAGCTCAGATGACCTATTCAGAACCCGGTAATCAAAAGGTGTGGACACCCCTTCCTCCATCCCTGGAGGAGATGATGCTACAGTATCCGGATGACCTCACAGTTTTTCTAGTGTTGATGAGTTTCTTGACAGGCAATTATTATGGGCTGTTATATATAAGGGAAAACACATAACAAGGTAGCCATTACAGGTCAGAGGTACAGGTCAGAGAGAGGCTATCACTGAATCAGATTTTATAAGATTTTTTTATTAAGTGTTTTTTGATGAACAGCCATATAAAGGAACTATGAAAAGGAATCCAGGATTTGTCATAACTTGGCCCAGAGTGTATGGTATATCTGGTATATTAGAAGAGTGGCACCAATGAGCTTCAAATCGTTCCATATAACTCTTCCTGGTTAAAACTTTCTGATTTACCCAAAATCGATTTGACTAATGGCGCTTTTCCACTACAGGGCCGACCCGTGTCATTTTTTGTTCCCGTTCGGGAGGGGTAGCGAAAGGTACCTTTTTGCCAGGCTGCGTGTGACGTAATAATCAGTTGCCTGGCCACATGCTCTGTTGGTTTAGTGTAAAGGAACTATTTGACATTTGACCCAATAGAAAATGTACCTCTTCATTGGCGCCACTTCCTAATAGAACACTCTGGTCTGGCCTATAAGGCTTTAGGGTGTGTTCTCACTAGAACATTTGCTTCACTTGAAACGGAGTTTAGGATAAAGTTCGCTTTGCTCTGCGTCGTTTGGAGCTGTGAGAACGCGCATTCGAAGTCGCTCCCGCAGCAAAGAACCCTCGGATGCTCCGCTTGAAAAGGGTGCTCCGCTTTTTCGGACCAATCAACTACCACGCCTGTTGCTTCGATTGCGTATGTTACTTTGTTTACATGAAGGGCTGTGAGAACGCAAATCAGAGAAATCATTTAAACAACAATGTTGCGAACTCATCCACTTGCTCCGGGTCTCGATTCGGACTTTCATGTGAGAACATGACCTTAGAATCAGAGTGATTGCTGATCCTAAATCAGCCCAGTGCAGTTTAGTGAATCCTAACCTCGGTGCAACCAGGGGTGCTGGATAGAACCTAACAAAGTGGTCGCCTTGGTAATAAAACACTAAGTGAAAAGGGCTTGACTCCTCTGGCCCTGAGGTTGTGTCTTGTGTCCAGAGAAAGCCAGGTAATGGTGTTTTTAAGAGGAAAGAAGTGTTTGAAGTATCAAAAGGTGGATTATCGCCTTCACACTCCTAGTTATTGCACGCCAGGTGCTAAAGAGAGTGGGAACAGACCTTCGTCCAGGAAGCATCGCTAACCAGTAAGCTTTTGGATGCGGTAGTTAGTGGTGGGCACCAAAACAGTTTCCCTTTGCAAGAGAGATATCAAAGTTCTATTCTATTCCATTCTTAAGATAGATACGTTCTATTCTATTCCATTCTTAACATCCATTGGACAGGCCACACCCCTCTGACTGGTACTTAGGGCGACTGAGTCCTTTCCTGGGATCTATCCTCCTGATAAAAGACCACAGTTAAACTACTGTGGGGTTTCAGCATCAAAAGTAACATGTGCTGAGAACCTCTGCGAGGTTAGAAAGTTCAAAGTTCAAACAGTATGAACTTAGTTGGCACCATTATGGGAAAAAAATATTAACAAAGTAGGCTAGATTGCGGGTCCATCCACTGTAAGTAGATATTCAACTGAGACACACAATAGTCAACGGTTTTGTCCTTTGTCCCACGGTAGGGCTTTCATATGTCCCTGTAATAACTAGGCTAACATTCCATGCTGATTAAATGCATTTTAAGAGGGAAAGGAACAGTAAAGGAACACTTGGATAAACCTCACCTTAAATGGGAACACATAAACCTATTTGTGGCAGCAGTAGGAGGATTATGTTTCAGATGACAGGCAGGTTTTGTGAGTACGGTACAACAACCCATTGGAGTCCAAAAGCAGACAAGAGAAAGAGAGGGAAAGGAAGAGAGAAAAAAGGGATATCATTTAAAAAGATCAATCACTCACACACACACACACACACACACACACACACACACACACACACACACACACACACACACACACAAACGCACACACACGACCTTTGCCCTCACATCTCATGTCTAATTTCTTCAAATTAAGTTCACTGTGGGTCCAGGGAAAGCTGGCCATTAGTGCGTCTGGATGAACAAGCGCCCTCCAAAGCGTTTCCGTGTCACCCAGTTGAGCCGTAGACTGGCTCTTGTAATGACCTGGCCCGATAGTTCAAAGCAGCCCGACGACACCATGATGAATGGATTTGACCCGCTAATTTCAGAAGAATACAGCTTATTGTATTAAAAAAAGTGCTTACAGCTACAAAACACTGGAGTGTACTACACTGCTACTTAACATTCTTTTCTGTATTCAAAGTTTTAAAATAGTGAGATCTTTGCGATAAAGACAGGAGTTAGCTCCAGGTTCCGCCAGTGTTTTGAACTGTATAAGTTGTTGCTTTGTTCCAAAATTTGAGTTGTTTGAAGAGCCAAACTGTTCAACCATAAATCAGGAATAGACATTAACCTAATAAATAATATCGTTGTAATACTGGTATACAGTACTACGATGACTGGTGATACAGCGAGACATACTCTACTACGCTATGATGACCATTTTTACTTGAGTGCATTTTACCAATTGAAATTCCTCTTGTCAGATCAGGCCTCCTTGAGTTTACCGTAAACTACTTATTGTGGCTCACTCACTGAGTTCCCTAAACAATTCCAGATTGAAGATGCCCTGTGGCACACAGCTTGCACGATCAATCTCACTCATTACTGATTCTCCGTGCAGCATAATCAGAGGGACATTACCCAGTAATGACAGTTATGCTTCCAAAGCCTAGGTTCACTGTGAAGACTCAGACAACTTACCCTATACAAAGTGTAGTCCACATACTGTAGTCTGGATTTTTGGACCCTATATGAATTCATGACTCACTTCATTTCTTTCCAAATGATCTAATATTTTGTTGCCACAAGGGGGAGAGAGTCAACTTCAATAATAGAGCTTGATTATTGTAGAGCAAGGTAAGATTCTTCTTGCATCTGAAATGTTGGCGAGATTGAAGAGTTACACTTCTAAAATAGTACACTCATTCCCACTGGCATATATGCAAACAAACCACAGACTCCACAGTGGGTGGTTGTTGTAAAAGTCAAGGGGTGTCCAGTTGATCTGACCCTTAACAGAGCTGCTGACCTCGTAACCTCTGGCTTGAGGAAGTGGTACTAGTGACAGGCTCATGGGGGAATGTGAGATACCTACCAAAACTCTCACATAGCACCCTAACCTCTGTTTCAACACAACACATATTGAGCTTACAACTAGCGTTTACCCCAGAGTGTGAGTGATCACAGCATTGACGTTTTCTTTCAAGGGTAAAGGTAATAGATCCACATTAGTGGATAGGATAGTATTTAGTGGACCACAGCAGCTCACAGTGTCTGCCAGGGTAACTGGTCAGCCACATTGAGTGTGAAACCCCTTCAGCCCTGCAGACCCCTTCACTGTGCTGCTCGGATGTGTACAGACGCTCAAATTCTAGAATTCTGCATCATCAAAAGAACCCTCCTGTTTGAGGTGAGAGTCGTAGTCAATTGAAAGACAAATGTAAACTATAGCATTTATGAAGATAAAAACGTATGGCACGTTGTCCTGCATGGGAAAAGCCAGTATAGGTCGGGTGCATCCCACAGTATCCTAGTTCTGAAAACTCGAGTGTTACTGAGCTTAAGGAGCTAAGTAAAGTAATGGAGCATTTTACTGTCTGCTCTCTCATCATCAAAATGAATACAGTACATGTCAGATTGAGAAGCATTCGCTGGCCAGATATCGGCAAGTAGCTGAGGGCAGCAGCACAGGTGAAACTAAGTAGGCAGAAGTGGAAAAGACTATCTGAAAGGTACCAACTTACTAAAGCCAAAAACACCTCCCCATGCAGCTCCTGGGAGGTCAAGGAAATCAGGGGGAAATGGATCTGGCTGTTTGTGTGAGGCACGACACAGGCTCTAAGTGGGGACACACTGAGCACATGTGCATGAGCAAAGCTTTGATATTCAGATTGCATCCCACCCCTACAGGGGTGAGGGTCACACACTAAGACTTCCTGAATGCCACCGTTTCCTCTTCGTTAGAGATGATGACCTCTTCATTTAAGAAGCACACTAGTGCAAATACTGAGGTCAATGACAACCTACTTTGTTGGCAATATACAGTGACAGAACAGAAAAAAAACGCCTTTCAGAGCTATTTGTTTTGAACAAGATGACAAAGTTATATTGATAAGAAATAAATGTATGGTCAAGCATGTGTTCTCAAATAAAGGAAATGTTTACAAAGCTGCATCTAACCCCCCCCCCCCCCCCCCTCACACACACACACACACACACACACACAAAAAGGGCAATCTTGTACAACATAAACATTAAAAACAGAAATACACCCACGACTGAAATGTCATAATGCCATAACAGGTGTCAGGTGTGAGCGAGGAGAGTTGAGCACTACAAAAGCAGCTGAAGTTAAATGAAAAGCCATTGACATCAAACAGACATGTGATTGTTGTCATAGCAAAGACTAAGACGAGAGATGTGACTAATGAGAGGCAAGGACAGTTGCCTTTATAGCAACCATGTGTCCATATGCACCATTACGCGCAAGTCACCAGAAATTGGGTAGTCACAGTCCTCCCCTATAGTATCTCGTTTAAAATATATATATTTCGGAAGTCGATTTGTGGATTTTCTATTGTGTAGCCTATTTAATAATCGTACAAACTCATAACAATGTAAATTATCCATCAGGAGGTCAACGTTACCATCTCTCCAATGCGTATTTGTCCAGTCCGAACGCGGTGAAAATCTTGGAAAATCTTGGCGGTGAAAAGCCACACTACAATGTCGTTTAAAGACACATTATTCTTCCAACTATTAACAAGTAGGCTATCTCTTGATTTAAGATTTAAGTGGACAAAAAAAATCCCTAAAAGGCTTTCGTTTCAGGAGAGCGCGAAAAGCGCCCCCCTCTATAAGCCTTTCTCCTCTCCAAATCATATTTTTGGGGGGTCTCAAGGTCTCACCCTGCATTATGAACAAAATGTGTAAATACCATTCTCAGAACTCAAACATAAACTGTACACAAGTAGGCGGACATTTCCAAACAACATAGAACATGAAGAAATTAAAATGTTACGATTTCACTTTTGCTGAAGTTAAATCTCCGTTCCGTTAATCCTTAATGTTGAGGAGATGTTTGGGGCTTCCGTTTATTAAAAAAAATAGTTTTCATGTCATATTATGGTCCATCTATCAAATTAGGCAATACAACGTACAATTCCCCCTTACCTTCTAATACTTGTTCAGTCTTGTCTCCAAACATGTATTTGATGAATGAGTTAAACAATGCGAGAAGAAGAACGCACTCAACCTTTATTCCAGGACAAGGTTACTTACTCCAAAATTCCAAAAAAACTAAATTCTAAAACGTTCTAAGATATACGCAAGCAGTCCGCAACTTCAACCAAAAAAAGGTACAAAAAAAACATGTCCCGTTGTGTGCAAAGCCTCTCATTGAGACAAAGTGTCCTCCGCCCAGAGCTTGGGAACTCGAAGGAGCTCAATACAAATGTCTTCTCTTTTACCTGTCCTGTTTTCTTACACGAGGCTCAGGTTCAAAGCCTATTGATATGACCATCGCCTGTCAAAATCCACTTCTCCTCCAAAATGTATGCATTTTAACTCCATGAGTAATGCCATTACGCGGTGGCGGTGACAGTGCGCAGCTATCACAATAATCTCCAAATTATGATTGTGGAATATCTTCTGGAATATTGTTCGTTTGTTAGTATCCTAAACACATGGGACAGATATATCCAGTTTTTCACAACGTTTGCTTGCAGCTCCAATGTCAGTAGACTATATACAATACTCTAGGACTGGAGGCAATGCGTATCACGCCGCACCGCCTGTCAAATACTGGAGTGTGAAACCAGAGCGCACTGAAGGGAGAGTGAGAGCGCCGTGGTTTGGCTTGCCCCTCCGCAAAGTCCTCTTGTTCGTGTGGGGAGGAGGGCTCACTGGAACTGTCATATTCTAAAGGGTTTGTGGTTGGACCTAAAGAACTGTCTGTGCCTCATCTTATAAAATAACCTACAATTTTTTGTCTAATTAAATTTAGTAGCCTATATATATATAAATCCCACACGTTTCTGCTCTCAGTCCCATATAGAAATTGGGATTTTTACTACATTCCTCAGCAACGAACAAATGACATACACACTCACAAACATCACACATGTTTTCCACCATCCTCTATGTTTGCATAGTCACCGCTAGGCCTCCCTGTTAGCAAATCTAGTGTCGAGTATTCGCTGTGGGAGGGATGGAGGAGGTAGGAGGGGAATCCTCGAACCTGGAGAAGGGCCTTTCTGACATACTTCAGACCCAGGCTTGGGTGCACACCTCCTCTCCATGGCCTCTACCCCCCCTTCCCCACCTCCCAGCTCCCTCCACCCACCGACAGGCTCTCCAGCTGGGGCACTCCCTCCAGGACAAACACTGGGGCCCGAGGAGCACAAAGCCTGGGCAAACAGCGCCTCGTTCACCCCGCTCTCCACCACAATTGTGAGGCCAAGCTGTCTATTAGTCAAATCATTGAAAATATATTGTTTTTTTATGTCGCAGATACTCATCCAAGAGAGCAGCTTTATTGTAAGCACATAAAAGGCCAGCCAAGCTCAGCACTGTCCTGTTAAAAAGGGTTTTCGCTCCACCTTACACAGCAATTATCTGCCTTTGTGACCCTCTTTGAACACAATGTACCCAATTTGGCGTATTTATTGAGTCAGAATGTGTAAAGAAATTAACCCCCAGGCATTTGGTTGGCTGGCAAGCTCAACAAAAAAGTTAAAAGGGAAAAGATGGTTTACAAAATGAATGTAAAAATGCATCGCCGCCACAAGTTCCAAGTCCCTGTTCGGCTCAGTGGGGGGTGTCTGGTGTGGTTTCCCATAGTTACCTAATGTACTAGGTCTGGGCCTTTGGACCCGTCTTCAAACTTCTAGACAGGATCGGGGGGCTGTCCCGGATGGGGGATCAGGTGGGAGGAGGGTAGGAGAGTAGAGGGTGCACCCTCCAGATGTGGGGGGACAGTTTTTAAGAGCATTCGGGTCCCCAGCTGGGGTCTCTAGTTTCATTTCATGCACAGGTCCCATCCCTGCCCCCCCCTCTCCTCCACCTCTCCCCCACCTCTCCTCCACCTCTCCCTGCCCCCACCTCTCCCCCACTTCTCCTCCACCTCTCCCTGCCCCCACCTCTCCCCAATCCCAAGGTGCCTTTCTTCCTTGAGTCCTGTCCAAGCCTCTAAGTTTGTTTTCTCCTTTTCTCTTTAAGAGTGGAAGCCGCTTTCCAGCCTATATGCTGTACGACAAGGTACAGTATAGCCAGGCCCAGCACCAGAAGGTCAATGCTATTTCAATTCTGGTCCATTCATGAAATTATTCATGGATTGAAATATCAAAATGGCAATTTTCAATCCATAAATGGCATCTCAAGCTTCTTCTCACAGTTCTCATTATGTCACTGTTTATGTAAGTAAAAAAAATCATGAACTACAACTTACATACCATGGCTTTAATAGCGAGAGAATGTCACACAGAATGATCATCATCAGCATTTTATTGGGGGTAGTGGGATTAGTGGGAGGGGCTGGCAAAGACCAACCGTGTCTCTCTTTTATTTATTTTTTTCCCAAACAGCCATTAAGTTGTTTTTAAGACATATGCCTGGGTACCGCTTCCACCACGCCATGGTAATTAGTGAATGTTGCAGTGTTTGCATAGAGGCTGCAATATTTCCAGATGTTTCTTCACGTCTGCTTCTGAGGAATTCCAGAATTCCAGTTGTGACCATTCTAATCATAGAGGGAGGGGGGGAGATGACTCAAGTAACCAACCCCATTTTTTACGAAGGGTTCAACTTCCACTAAACACTAAATACATTTTCTGAAGCTCTTTAGTTACAGGATAACATTGAGTCACCACAGCCATAAAGAGAGGGGTTAGGTAAAGGGAGAACCAAAGGGGGGGGAAAAAGACATAGCAAAAAGAGGAGAGAAAAAAGAGGGTGTTCTCCATCGTCTCAGTTGACCCTCTCTAAAGTAAACAGAGCGAAAGGCGGATGTTGTTATCCTGTGTGTGTGTGTGTGTGTGTGTGTGTGTGTGCGCGTTCTTTCCATGCAGCTCTCTCTCTCGACTTTTACGAGGAGTTTAGGTTTCGGCTCTGGGGTCAAGGCCTTCCCATTCCATACCCGCGAGAGGAGGCGGAGTACAAAACCTGTCGCAGGAAATAAAAGGAGAGTCGGCTGAAGGGGTGCAGGCGCGCCGAGACTCCTGTTTTGCTGGACAAACAGGCTACCACAGCCAGCTGCCTAAGGAGCTCCCCAATGGCACGTATTCACCAACCGCAGCCGGGGGGAGGCGAGCATCGGGGGTCACAGAGGACATTGAGGAGTCTGTTGAGTCAGTGAGGTGAGAGGCAGTGGTTGTCACCAGCGCGTGACAGAGCCGGTGTTACTGGCAGCACCCTTTTAACAGCAGGATGGACCCCATCCACTGGGCCTTTAAAGGGGCTTCTGGTGCACACTCTCGTTACACACTTACAGCACCAAGCAGCTGTACGGTGCTCTCAACCTCCCCTCTGTTTCATGACTATGATGTGTGCGAGTATCAGTTGTTTCATGGCAAATGCAATGTGTGTTTCTTGCTGTTTCATTGTTGCAGTGGTGTGTATATATCCAAGGTTTGGATAGGTCCCTCAGGGGCTACTACAACGAAACTAGATCCTCATAAGAGGGGTTGGTATAGGTGAAATGAAAGCAGAGCAAGAGAATGAGAGAGCGAGAGAGAGAGAGAGAGAGAGAGAGAGAGGGAGGGAGTAACAGAATTAAAGAGAGAGAGAGCACCTCTAGAGAGGAAGCCAAAGGGATCGGGACTGAAAAACGATTTCCTCCCTCTGCAGGTAGGAGAGGCAGAGAAAATCCCCCTTCACGCTTAGATCCATCCTCCCATCTTAACAGTATGTTTTCTGTGGAGTATAATATTTCAAACAGGAAAAATGTATACATCTACAGTGTAGGGGCTGCACAACAGGGAAAGAACCCAAGGGCATTGTAACCTTATGCAGGCCATAATATTCTGCACTGAGGGTTGCCTGTATGCAACAGACCACCCATCCGTAGTACAACCGTGAGAAATCTGTCAGTCCTAGAAATGCTTATACCATTTATTATATAATCTATTATACAGTCTGTATAAGAGCAAGGAGAATGGAAGAGGTCATCTTCCGCAGGGCTCGGTGCCGATTGGCTCAAATGAACCGGGCTGGCCAGTGAGCTGGGACTGAGCAACTTTAGAATTTCGTGAGCTTAGAATTATAAGGTTCTATCTCCGTTTAGAATGATAAGGTTCTATCTCCGTTTAGAATGATAAGGTTCTATCTCCGTTTAGAATGATAAGGTTCTATCTCCGTTTAGAATGATAAGGTTCTATCTCCGTTTAGAATTATAAGGTTCTATCTCCGTTTAGGGTAGTTCAGAGATATTGAGTGTCAAAGTTTTTACATTCCATTATGTTTTGTGAGATGGAACCTTTGTATTTTATTAATTACCAACTCAAAAATGTCAACATTTTTAAAAATAACACCACACAGGCATTAATAAACACCTAGTGGATCAGAAAAATGGAGATAGAACCTTATAATTCTAACGTCACAATTTCCTTTGTTTAGATTTACAATTTAGATTTTCTAAATCCATTCAGTCTATTGCTAACCATCTTAGGAAACCGTCTGCTTTCTCACTTTGACAATGCCATCATGTAAAAATACTACGGTACTATATAACAATTAAGGTACAGTAGCTTGACCACACTGAGTTAAAGCAATCAGATGAAATGATGTTTGACCGACCACGGCCACAGGCATACTGTAACAACTGTGCATCCACAATGTCCTGTTTAGCCTACCTCAACTCCTACCCTCGAACCTTGTGCTCAATGGGCTGTCTCTGAAATAGACCTAATGTAAAAACATAGAGGTTGATCAAGCAACTTGAGCTATGAATATAGACCTGCCTCGCACAAACTGCACTCTCATCCTGACTCCCAACTCTATCCTAGAAAAAAGAAAAAGAAAAAAAAAGATTTGCGCATTAATGTGGAAACTGGATCAGGATAGAAGCAAGACTGTGGGACAGAGGACCTACAGTATAAGGATAATGCTCCTTCGGGTTTACAAAAATAAACATGTATTGATAATACTGTCCCTGGGCTGCTAATGAGCCTCAAGAGACAACAACCCCAAACTGGGATAGTAGAGACAGGACTGGACAGAAGGGAGAATGCCTGATTGCCAAGGCTTCTTTTGTAACCTTTTCTGTAGGCTATTCTTGACTTTGGAGGGTTGTTCCTTCCCAGTGCTTTCCTACTTTGTGACAATGTCATTGTTAAAATGACAGCCTTAAAGGTTGACTAACATTCAAGGGGCAATCTGGGATTCAAACAACAACGACAACGATTGTGTTGTTAAACAGCTGAGGCATGGGGGCTAGAGAAATGTACATGTAACCACTCTCAATTTCATAGGCAGAGTGATGGATGCAAGGACTAACCATCCATGAGATAAACATGATAGTTTTAACCATTTTGAAGGAGTGTTTGTTTACAATACATTTGTTGTGTTAAATTTGTGTTAAATTTCTTTTATTAGGATAAAACCCCTTGAGATGTGTCATCTCGTTTTCGAGGGGGTCCTAAACATGACACTGCATAATACATAATAATGTATATAAACAATACATATTACATAATAACAGGAGAAACAATAAAGGACACAACCAAACCATAACACAGACAAACAACAACACACATTGCCGATTGAAAACATTGAGAACATCACAACCATAACAAGGCTAAAATGGATAACAGAACAAGGGAAGGCTTGTTTGTTTACAAACCAAGGGGTTTCGAGGTAAACAAACTTATATTTTGGGTTCTGATGGGATAAGATAGTTGAACAAAGCCCATGAGGTATTATAAGTTATATTCGTCAAGAATCAATGGTTAAAGGCTTAATCCCAGATTGGCTCTTTAAATCAAAGGAATTAGATCTGACAATTTTCAATCATCGTGGGTAGCGTGATGGCACGTCCATGGGTAGCGTGTGCGTCTGACTGGCCTGCTCTCATTGTCCCATTAATCCAGAACTAACCCTAAAATCCTTGCACTGCTTTCAAATGTTGTCAAATAAAACACGGTTTTAAATTAATACAAATTAAACAAATAAGTACTACAACTCCCCGTGCAGCACAAGCCTATGCCCCACGGCCCACTCTCAGATGCCCTGCTCTCATAGAAATGTCCTGTTTACCTCAACCCTAAACTGACCTTTAAAGTACTCCTTCGATACGCCCTATCGAAGAATTCCTGGTTGAATTGAACTATAAGCACTAGACCTTGACATGGTATTCAAACAGTTACTGTTGGCTACAAGTTGCTACAAACTACAAGTCTCTCGTTCTCCGGTTCAACATGACTCCCAAACAGCTCTCAACTAACCCACATACTGTATGTTGCTGCTGCTTTTAATTAATGCTTTCAAATAGGTATAGGTCAGATTATGACTTGTGAGACTGTGAGACTGTGGGATGGAGGGGCATAGAGACCTTTTTATTTTTTATTACACATACACACACATACACACACACACACACACACACACACACACACAAACATAGAAACATTTAAGCAATATCACACGAGAGGGAGTGTGTTATACTGAATATCAGCACGGCTGTGATTCGGTCGTAGGTACGAGGCCGCAGTCCTACGGGACTGGAAGGTGGGATGGACCCACATGGAAGGAGGGAGCTGCAACCTGTACACCACCACCCGATGGACCACCACATGTGTTGACCTGATGGACCACCTTAAATGGTCCCACAAAGTGGGGGGACAACTTCTGGGACTCTGGGCCTGGAGGGGAAGGTCCCGGGTCGAGAGACACACCTTCTGTCCTGGGCGAAAGACGACGGGGTTCGGCTGCACCTGCAGTTGGCTTGGAGCTGGGACCTGACCGACACCCACCGCCCACCGCCCCCAGTACCTACCCCCAGTACCTGCCCCCAGTACCTGCCTCCAGTACCTGCCTCCAGTACCTGCCCCCAGTACCTGCCCCCAGTACCTGCCCCCAGTACCTGCCTCCAGTACCTGCCTCCAGTACCTGCCTCCAGTACCTGCCTCCAGTACCTGCCTCCAGTACCTGCCTCCAGTACCTGCCTCCAGTACCTACCTCCAGTACCTGCCCCCAGTACCTGCCTCCAGTACCTGCCTCCAGTACCTGCCTCCAGTACCTACCCCCAGTACCTGCCTCCAGTACCTGCCTCCAGTACCTGCCTCCAGTACCTGCCTCCAGTACCTACCTCCAGGTGCGGCAACAACGACTGATGTGGGCCTGGACCGAAGAAACCTCTGCTTCCTCGTCCTGCTCTGAGAATAGGGGAATTGATAACCCCTCCTGCGGCTGTGGCGCAGGAGGTAGAGCCTGCGTCTAATGATCGCAAGGTCGGCGGTTCGAGCCCCGACTGGCCACATGTCGAAGTGTCCTTGGGCAAGACACTGAACCCCAAATTGCTCCCAATGAGCGGGTCGGCGCCTTGCATGGTAGCTTGTCGCCATTGGTGTGTGAATGTGTGTGAATGGGTGAATGAGAGGCCATTGTAAAGCGCTTTGGAATAAGGCGCTATATAAGTCAGTCCATAACCATACTGGCATTGGTAGGGGAAGACGCCTGTGGAGGAGCAGAGGAGGGTATCGTGGGCAAGTTCCACCCACGCCAGTCCCTGAGAAGTAGCAGGGTTACTGGAGGCATAGTATCTCCGCACCTGTGATGACCCCTGTGGTGCCCTCTAGGGGTGTGCAGCACTGGGGGGGTTGAGTGTTTGGTTCTAATGTATCCTGCATCTAACTTATTTTGATTGGCTAACTCGGTGCACCTGGGCCGCCTGGCCATAAAAGGACCTCACTCTGTGTTCCTGCTGCCACTCAGCTCTTTCTTTGGTCTTTCCTTTACAGGTATCCTTTTATTTGGATTATGTTAGGTTAATTTAGTTTGCTTTTAGCACCTTTCAACACCTATACACTCACCCATCCAACATGCATCACCACTGATCACTGATGTTCACACCTCATAGTACATTATTTTATTTAGTTTAGCGTTCTGTTCTGTGTTGTACATTTGAGTCAATAAATACTTTTGTTATACTTTTAAAGTGTGGTGCGTCTCCCTCTCCCTTTTGTTGTGGCCAAATCGACCGGGCAGCACGACTGCCATGTTGGCGTAGAGTTGCTGGGGCCAGTTGGCCAGCAGAGGTGGAGGAGTGGAGTGAACGAACGGGCTGAAGTTTGGGGGGGTGACCATTGCCTGCAGGTAGGCAGGGGCTGTCCCTTTAGCACCAGGGTCTTGAATCTGATGCGAGCTGCTATCAGGAGCCAGTGCAGGGTGCGAAGGAGGGGGGTGACATGAGAACATTTGGGGAGGTTGAACACCAGACAGGCAGCACCATTCTGGATGAGCTGCAGAGGTCTGATGGCGGAGGCGGGGAGCCCGGCCAGGAGTGCGTGGCAGTAATCAAGGCTTGACCTGCTTCTTGGTGAGGAATGGTTGTATCTTTCTGATAAATATTTGGCTGTAAAGTGTGCTGTCGCTGCAATGTTCTCTGCACAGGATAGGCGGTTGCCTATCCCAGCTGATAAATGAACCAACTCGTGTTTGTGCTACATCAAAGACTCTTACTGATCTTATACTTGTGTCTGATAAAGGAAAAATATCTCAAATATATTATATATTATATTAATTATGGCATTAGCGATCATGTAATGATTTTCTGTACAAGGACGGTCCAAAGGAAGCGTTTTTATGGGCATAATTCAGTGCATATTAGGTCACTTAAAAACTATTCTAAAGCTGTTTTAGCTGATGAGCTTATTAACGTCAATTGGGAGCCACTGTTATCCTGCAAAGATGTGGATGTGGCCTGGGGTATTTTTAAAAGTAAAATTGTACTTAAGTGGGTAGAGATTACTCTGTGGTTAAAGTAGATATTCTTAGCTTTTATTTAATGGACATAATGGTTTCACCATTCAGAACCTTTTAATGCACAGTCCCATTTCAGGGTACTCAAAAGTGGAGGGACGATTAGCTTGATAGGTGTTGTTAGGTGTGTCATACGAGAGCTCTCAAAGTCTAGTATTGATTCTAGGTTTTGTGTTCGCCTTGAGGACCAAAGAGATGTCAATGAAAGTCATGGAAGCCATTATAAAGCTGAAATATCAGGGGGGAAAAAATCTGAAACATGAGCAAAAACTTCCAAATCCAAATCTACCAAAATCAACAGTTTAGAACATCACACAAAAAAAGGAATCATTAGAAGAAAACAAAACTACAAGAAATGTTCAGTATACGTACATGTTGTCCAGCACGAATGATATCATGTTGTGTGAATCGGTGAGAATTATTCAAACATATGGTTTGTGGAGGAATGAGAGAGAGAATACTTTACTAATTGTTTTCCTGTGTTGGAAATAAAAAAATGTATGGCAGATAATGGACTGGTTTGATAGGTAGATGCATTTATATAAAACAGGATGTATATGTCTTATAGGCAGAGGTACATAGTAATAGAAGTGTTGTTGGACTATACTGATAATAACATTATTGTGACTGTGAATTGATTGTGACATTTTTTCATCGATCCATTGTTTTACACTTACAAATGGTCTCTATACAGATACAGTAGGCATGTAAGACACTATTAGGGCATGTTAAATTATTTTATCTGCGTGATTACTGATGCTATGAAAAGCAGAATGTGTAGTTGTCACGAATCAGAGAATGAACCCAAATGCAGACGCGGGCGGGACAGGCAGGTAAGTGTTAATGGCACGTCGTAGTTTTAATCAGAATGGGATCAAAAAGGGATCAAGCAGAACAGGCGGGCGGGTAGGCACACAGGCAGGGGGGCCAAGCAATTGGGGCCAAGGTAATTGTCACTGGCGGACTCAGGGGGGGGGCAGCGGGGGAGACCGCCCCTCCTGGTGCCCCCACGGTTGAACATCTCGCTTAAGTGCCCTTTTGAGTGGCGAAAATGAGAGGACGTGCCCTATTGGTGCCCCTCCAATGGTCTAAATTTGACCATGTGCCCCCACAGTTGAAAGACGTCACACTAAAGTGCCCTTTTGAGTGGCTAAATTAGAGGATGTGCCCTATTGGCTGCCCTTCCAATGGTCTAAACTTGACCATGTGCGCTGATGGGGTCCCATGTTGTGCAGTAGGTGCCCTTTTTTTCTTTCCGCCCCCCCTGCCCTTCAAACAGCCCGAGTCCGCCACTGGGCAGGCAGGTAGTCACACAGGCAGGGGCGCCGCTAGGGGGGTGGTAAGTTAGGACGATTCTAAGGGCCCAGCACTGACAGGGGCCCATGAGAATCTTTTTTTAAAAATATATTATATTTATAAATAATATTATTATTATTATGGACGTTAATGTAGCCGAATTCAAATTATAATTCTATGTATTAAAACAAAACTGGAGTTTTGTTTCTCTATGTTTAACAAAATTAAGCCTTATTATTTACCCCTCTATTTATTCATTGCATGGTTCAGTCCACCGCGCGCGAGCTGCTAGACTAGACTAGAGGAACGTTACCGCAAATATTCTGACAAGGAGAGAGACGATGTCGTGAAAGGCAAAGCCAAAGTCAGGGTCTCAAAAGAGAAAAGTAAAAGTAAAGAACGAGGAGAGTGACAAAAAAGGGCGACAGCTAGTCACAAAGTAAAAAAAAAGAAGAAGAAGGGTATTCATTCACAGACCTTCTTTTGGGGCCCATAACATGTAGGCTATCTATCTAGACAACAGTGGTTTAGTGATCTAATCACTGCGTGGATGATCTAGTTAGCTCGCTATAGCTAATTAACATTAACTTCAAGTAAAGTTAACTTACAGTGCACTGTCAGTATAATTTCAGTTAAATGTATGAGATGAGTGCAATTTTGGTCCAAATATAGGTTATTAGAGCTCAGTGAATTTGTATCCAGCAGCTATGCACTCTTGCTATAGCTAGCTAGCTAACTAGTATAATGTTACATGCTAATCACGTCATGCACAGATGCAGTTTCAGGATCAGGACTCCTTCCCTCAACCCACCTCCCAGTTGAAGGAGAAGGAGGTGAGCAGTAGGAGTTTGGGGTTAACAAACATATTTTGAATATTTTAATGTATGCTGCATTACCATGCAAGCATTGAATACAACTTTAGCTAATATTCATATTTAGTTAATTTCTTCCAGTAATTGCAATAACATTGACCACTGGCATCTTAATAATATTGTTAGCTAGCTAGATAACATCTAAATTAGCTAATCTGGTGTAATGTATGTATTATTATGTTAATACTATTATAGGACATATTATGAATTATGTACCTATGGATACTCCACGCCAGGGCCCTCTTCAAGCAAGGCAGCCAGAGAGGAGAGCAGAGGTAAAGAGGCAGAAGAAGAAGAGCAAGAAGTAACAAAGGACAATGACAGCAGCACAGCAAGTTGGCTTCATCACTAGATTTCAAGGATCTTATTAAAGATGTTGCTACTAAGAAGGCCCAGCGTTTAGCTTTGATTTGATTTGATCTCTTTACTCCTATCTTGAATCGCTGTGCATTAGGCTAGATATAGTTTTTAGCTCTCCAGGTATACTATTCCACAGTACTGCCGCAGTGTAAAAATAAAAATCTTCCCATTTCACATTCAATTTCGCTGGCACCATGTCTGTGTTGCTCCCTCTTGTATAAGACACGTTTGTCTTTGTGTGAAACAAGCAATGCTGAGTCAGTAAATATCTCTCTGCTGTAATTCTTCATTGATCTAATCCTGACAGTATTATGGCCAACTGATCTTTACAAGATCTACATTTATTTAGACACAATACCACCCCATTACAATTCTATTTTTTACTTTTTGTGTGATTTATACTTTTATAATTGGGTTCCAATCTTCATTTAATTATACTTTTGTCCTTGTGTTGTTCAAGTCTTAATTTAATAAGTTAAAGAATGTTGAGATTTCTTTGCTGAATTGTTGATTCCTGTATTAACTGTAATTTTAAATTACATTTACAAAAGACGTCCATCATTGGATTTCTTGCAGTGCATCAATAGTTCATCAACTTCAACTGGGTCTAGGTTGATGGGTGGTTTAGGTGGGGGGGCCCAAAATGATATTCTGTCATGGGGCCCAGAATCTCTAGCGGCGCCCCTGCACACAGGCAGGGCCAAGCAGGCAGGTGGGTAATTGTACAGGTTGGGGTAAAGCAGGTTAGGTATCTTCTGGAGGACAGGGAGAACTAGGGTTAGACAACGGGTTGACAGGCAGACATGCAGGGTAACAGAGCGGGAAGCGTCACACATAAATGGTAAATGGACTGACTTATCCAAAGCGCTTTACAACGGCCTCTCATTCACCCATTCACACACCAATGGCGGCAAGCTACCATGTAAGGTGCCGGCCCGCTCACTGGGAGCAATTTGGGGTTCAGTGTCTTGCCCAAGGACACTTCGACATGTGGCCAGCCGGGGCTCGAACCGCCGATCTGCCAACCTTGCAATCATTAGACGGCAGCTCTACCTCCTGCGCCACAGCCGCCCAAATATAGACAAACCATGAATGGCAACGATCCGGCGTCGACAGCAGGCGCAGGGTATTTGTAGTGATGAGTTGATTGCCCGATCGCCGACAGGTGTGCCAGACACTGCAGGTAGTGGTCATGGAGGCGGAGTCGTGACAGTAGTGCTTATTTGATTCATTATCAGTCTTCCTTCTTTAAATTGAATTGTTTTACATTTAGCATTCAAAGCGACTTACAACAAGTTTCAAGTTTATTGTTATGGCACATTACACAAGTCTAAGAGAATCAAATTCTTAGGCTTCAGTTCCTGACATTGCAGCACAAGATAATAAAGCAATAATGCATCATTCATAATAATAATAAGGCATATTTCAAGATAATAAAACATTTGTGACAATAGTACAGGACATGTTGACATGATTTACAATCATCAGTATCTTGCAGTTTGTAGACATTAAGGCACTAGGCATAATTCAGTAAAAAGTGTCAATAGTACAGGACATAAGTGACAGTAGTACAGTGACTGTGAGCTTAAGGTTAGGTAGTCTGTATGCATGGGATGTGCTTGTGGATGATAGTCAATTGACTACAGTAGGCTTGTTCATGAGCCTGATCGCCTGGGGAAATAGCTATTGGTTAGCCTCTATGTGTAGCGGACAAACAGCTTTGATGGGGTACATCAGATGGGGTACATCCTTGTATCCCTACAGGCTTCCAGTTCGGACCAGGCAATTGAAAGAACTCTAGAGGTTACGAATGTCTCTTCTCTGAAGAGATGAGGTGACGCCCTCACCTCGTTGCCCCTCTTGGCTTGAACTTGTGAAGAGTGGTTCGCCGGATAAAATGGGTGCGCTCGCTAGGTCCTATATATAGGGCAGGGCAGGTGGTAGGCAGGGCTATCTGCCTGCAAGCGTCACCGCCACCGGCCTGTACTAGGCATAGTTGTACAGAGGTCTCCCTCATCTCCTTCAGAAAACCTGGGTAACCAAACCAAAGCAAACAAAGACAACACAGACACCATTCAATTCCACATACAAACGTATTTATTAACAAGTTGCAGATAGGACAACGTTTTTGTATAATATTTTAAAAAGAAACGGTAACACTTTGTGTTCGTGATTTGATCTGTCACGGCCCTCCTCCCAGTGACTGGTGAGGTCTGGTGATTGATATCGACTTCTTATTGGACGATTCGGTGAGGTCTCCAAATTGTGTCCGTCTGTCTGTCTGTCTCTAATCCTAAGTGATGCATTCTGCATAATGACCCATGCTGAAGGAAAAGATTTGAGGTCAATTCTTTTCAGACTAGATTGAAATACCATTAATGAAAAAACTCATAGAATAGTCTAGATGAAGATATCTGGATCTGAAGTGGAATTGACCCCCAATCCTCCAGAGAAAAGAAGAATGGCATGATCGCCCAGGGCAGATCACTGGACTCATTTGATACCTCTGATTGGTCAATCTTCTCTCTCTGGTATGAGGGTGAGCCACTTAACTGCATGAGGCATGCCGAGTGCAACGGTGAGCTGTTTCACTTTCCTGTTAGAGCCCCGTAGCAGGGCTCCATTCTGAAAACATGATCCCTTCCTTCTCACCTTGACGCCTTGCCCCCAAAAAGATCTGTGGCTTGATGAGTAACAGCAATCTGGTTACAGTAGCTAGGGCTCGTGCTCTCACTCAAAATAAGAGGAACAGGAGCCCCCTTTTGGTTACGTAACCCAGTAAAAAGTGTAGCTTTGACTGATGAAGAGGATTGGAAAGTGAAAGGGTGTGTACAGTAAGTATGCACCTCGATGAAAGTATTAAAACACAGACTGTACTTTAAAAAAAAGCAACAACCAAAAATGTCTCAAAAAGGTACAAAAAACTCAAGTAATCTAGAATGCAGAATAAGTCACCATCTCCATATATAACGCTGATTATCGTGTCACGACGTCTTTGCTTTGTAATACGGGACCACCGCTGTGCTGGAGAAATGCTTAAATACAGATTAGTTAGTGTTTCTAATTAAATACCAAACCAGTGGATAGTGTATATCTCAGCCTTTCATTGGTCCGTAATGGACCAATAGGGTTCCATATTGTAACCTTAGTTACGGGGTTTGTATAATACTGATTTAATGGGGCTCAAATTGAAATACTGGACGTGGAAGTTTGGTTTCATTTTGTAATACTACTCCTTTTATGAAAATACCGGACATCATCAATCATCAACCTCATCTTGTAATACTGAAGCATATTAATCAATCATGGACCACTAGTTGATTCTTACTTACAATAAATATTAGACAGGTGGTGGGTTATAGGGATGTATTCAGTGACACCAGTCAACTGGATCAACAGTCCAGTGGGCCTCTCACTATAATACTGGACTATTGGGACTACAGGTCTGACGCCTGACTAGAGAGATATCGGTCTGTGGTCGTCGGTGTTTGACTGGAATACGAGGGCAGCCGGGTTTGAAGGGACATGCACTCACACAGTTGTGAGAATACAAATAGTGCTCAAAGAAAGCACATTGGGGGTGAAGTGAAAGAAAATAAATATTAACGCACCAATTATGATATGAAAAACAAAAAAACAAAGAAACGGGCCTCGAAACCACCAAAACAGCAGCAGGGCCCTAAAATGGTTTAAAAATAAATACATAGTCTTTCTGAATGTTGAAATGATATGACGAAATGACGAAGAGTTTTTTTTTTAAAAAAGGCCTGCTGATATGGAGAAAGGGGTTGTGTTACAGTTTTTTAAAAAAGGCCTTTCCGTCCGGTGTCGGTCTGGGGCAGGATATGTACTGTACGGCGATCGCCTGGACGGAGGGAGGCTCGTGGGGGGTTGGTGGCTGCAGCTTGTTAAAAAGCACGGTAAAAATGTTTATATTTACACTGTGAAAGTGAATACATTCAGGCAGTAAAATGACAGGGCATATCCCCTCCCCTCCTGTAGGAGGTACGTTTGGCACTGCTGTAACTGTTTCTGCAGTCTCTGTCCGTCTGTCAGTCCGTCCTTGTCCCCCTTCTGCCATCCATGTGGTCCAGCTCCACAACCATTCATTAATACGATGCTCGGGGGGGGCTTTGAAATAGTAAACATGGGAGTTGGAGTCGGAACTTCTGCAACAAGTCACTGGAGACGCAAGATTCCACCCCCCACCACCCTCCCTCCTGTATCAGGAGCCTTTGGGTCAGAAGGCACGTGTGTGTGCATCTCTCCATCTCTCCACCAAGCAGTCCACGAAATCTCCTTTGATATAAAAACTCAGGCAGTGTGATCCAGACCACCCGGGTCTAAGGTCCTCCCCCCCCCCAACCCAGGGTAATTCCCAGCATCCTCTGTTCTGTAGTTCTTTGGGGGAAAAGGTAAACACCACTGGGGTGGTACACTCAGATCCCATTGGTCAGGTCCGTGAGGACGTTGGCCTTCACCAGCTTGCGGAGAAACTCCTTTTCCTTGGATATGTTGTGTGTCCAGGACTATTGAGGAATGAGAAGAAGGGGAAAAACGTCAAAGATGTTGTTTGATACTCAAAGACAATAACCTGCCTATAATACACATTTGTTTGTTCGTTTCCAACCCTGCATGGAAAGGAAAAACTACCCTTCTCCATATCAAACCGTTTTACTTTCACTGGGTTTTAATAGCCTTGCCTTTACTACAGAAAAAGCCTGTACAGTTTTTTTCTGCTGGTGAGTGTGTGCAAGATTGTGTGTGTGTGTGTGTGTGTGTGTGTGTGTGTTTGAGAGAGAGAAATAGAGGAGCCACGCTGAGTCAGTTTCCCTCTCGGTAGTGCTTGGGGCCCTGGGTCCGGTCAGTGAGTGTGTAACCAGAGCCTGTGGTTCCTGTGTGGAGCTCTGGACCTAACTAAAGTGGGAGGACTGGACTAGGGCTGTGCTCCGCCGGGCCCCACACCTTCCCCTGACACAGGCACTTGAGTCTGGGTCTGGGTCCAGGCTACAGAGTCAAGCCTCCTCCCCCGAGGGGCCGTAAGCCTGTCTGGGTCGGCCCAGCCCTGGCTCTGTGACAGATCTCTCTCTCTCACACACACACACACACACAGAGACACACACGCACACACACACACACACACACACACACACGACAGAGAGACACAGAGAGACACACACACACACACACACACACACACACACACACACACACCACAGAGAGAGAGAGAGAGAGACACACACACACACACACACACACACACGACACAGAGAGAGAGAGACACGCACGCGCACGCACTCACGCACGCACACACGCACACACAGAACCATGGCTAGGGTTTCACTTTCAGTAACTATGGGGAGAATGTCTGTGATAGCAGTTGTGAGCAGCATTACATAACAGTCAGGATTCATTGTCCAGTGATGAGGGCACGTGTCGTGCACATCCACCTGGACACCCAATAGGGTGCCTTGTTCCATGCCTCTACTATGGAAAGCCACAATTTGTATCCATCAGCATTTAAGCAGAGTAGCCCTATCTGGGAAGGGACACATTTCAACGCACAAGACAGTGAGTGACTGCATCATTCCATCACCCCTTGAGAAGTGACCTCGGCGCCACTGTGATTTCCATTTATTCAACGGCTCAACATGGCAAATGCCAAGGTTATCATTCTGAGCTCATTGTTTATATGTCAGCTTTCCTTTATACGACATCTTTATTTCCATTAGTTGGATGTAAAACACTGATGTCAGGAGGAGGAGTGGAGAAGAGAAACTGATGGGGTCCCTGTTGGGGTCATTTCTCCAGTCATTGATGGATTGATATATTGATACTAGTGTAAAATAATGCAAGAAGAAGAAAACAGTAAATCAGTGAATTATTGAAAACAACTCAATCAAAGCAGTTTGAGTCGAGAGTGAATGTACAAACACACCTCTTTGATGGCGGACATCTTGACTGTCTCGTAGTAGTGCAAGGGTGCATGGGGCGTGTTCATGTCGTAGCCAAAGCCCGCTACCGCTACCTCGTCACAGTTGTGGAGGGCCATCGTTATGGCAACTGTACCTAGGGTTGGAATGTTCTGAAAAGTAAAAGGAATGGTGAAGGCTATGATGTCACTGACCTGTAGAATATTGGGTACAACAAACTTAACAACAAAGCATATTTGGAGTGTGAGATAATGGGTTTGCGTTACCTATGTTAAACTGATGAATACCTGAGAACCTGCATCCCCTGTCCTGTCCCCCCCCACCCAGTACAGCTGGCTTTGTTCTGGGCTGGAGTTGTTAACTCGCCTTGAGAGCAATGACAGCGGTTTCGAGAGGGCAGGCTCCACTTCCTAAAAGCCCAGGGGTCCATGGGAGGGGAGGCCCCTTTAAATCATTAGCCTGATTTGGAGCCCTTAGGGCAGGTGTAGCTGAACCCCCACCCGCCGCCACACAAACACACACACGCACACGCTGCGTCAGGCTGTATCCCCGCCTTGATCACCATTGTATGAGACAGCAGCTACCCCCCCGATACACTCAACCACACACACACTCAATGAGAAGGGGCACCGCGGCTCCCAGCACATGTTCCACACATGTTCCAGAACTATCCAAGTTCAACCAGGGGTGTTATGGTAGTCTCCCCTTTAAAGGGCAGAGGGTTATAGACCCTGTACTCCATCCTCCGGAGGCTAGTTCACTACCCTCTGCACCCCTCTCCATACCCCCTGCACCCCTCTCCATACCCCCTGCACCCCTCTCCATACCCTCTACAACCCTCTCCATACCCCCTACACCCCTCTCCATACCCTCTACACCCCTCTCCATACCCCCTACACCCCTCTCCATACCCCCTGCACCCCTCTCCATACCCCCTGCACCCCTCTCCATACCCCCTGCACCCCTCTCCATACCCTCTGTACCCCTCTCCATACCCCCTGCACCCCTCTCCATACCCTCTCCACCCCTCTCCATACCCCCTACACCCCTCTCCATACCCTCTACACCCCTCTCCATACCCTCTCCACCCCTCTCCATACCCTCTCCACCCCCCGCTCCATACCCCCTGCACCCCTCTCCATACCCCCTGCACCCCTCTCCATACCCTCTCCACCCCTCTCCATACCCCCTACACCCCTCTCCATACCCTCTACACCCCTCTCCATACCATCTACACCCCTCTCCACCCCTCTCCATACCCCCTGCACTGCTCTCCATACCCCCTGCACTGCTCTCCATACCCCCTGCACCCCTCTCCATACCCCCTGCACCCCTCTCCATACCCTCTACACCCCTCTCCATACCCCCTACACCCCTCTCCATACCCTCTACACCCCTCTCCATACCCCCTGCACCCCTCTCCATACCCCCTGCACCCCTCTCCATACCCCCTGCACCCCTCTCCATACCCTCTACACCCCTCTCCATACCCCCTACACCCCTCTCCATACCCTCTACACCCCTCTCCATACCCTCTACACCCCTCTCCATACCCCCTGCACCCCTCTCCATACCCCCTGCACCCCTCTCCATACCCTCTACACCCCTCTCCATACCCTCTCCACCCCTCTCCATACCCTCTACACCCCTCTCCATACCCTCTACACTCCTCTCCATACCCTCTCCACCCCTCTCCATACCCCCTGCACCCCTCTCCATACCCTCTACACCCCCCGCTCCATACCCCCTGCACCCCTCTCCATACCCTCTACACCCCTCTCCATACCCCCTGCACCCCTCTCCATACCCCCTGCACCCCTCTCCATACCCCCTGCACCCCTGTATACCTTTTTTTATACCTAAAGCTCGATTGTACAACTCAATTACCTAAAGGGCGACAGTACAATCGAGCTTTAGGTCAGTGTTCAATCGAGCTTTAGGTCAGTGTTCAATCGAGCTTTAGGTCATGCATATGTGTGAGATCTAGTGTCTTGTGTAGTCTTGAGTATGCTTGATAAGCATATGAGTAGCATGCTTGCCTGAGTGAGTATCTACACAATGTCTGCCCATAACATCCAGGTGATCAAAGTTGTCACATTTTCAAAGATGTCCTACTAACTACACACAACGCTAGAGGTGGTTTCCCAACAATCTGAATTGAATTGTCCCAATGACACTTCGTGACGTTCGAATTATAAGGTTCTATCTCCATTTTTGTCAAAAATCTGATCCATTAGGTGTTTATTAATGCCTGTGTGGTGTTATTTTTAAAATGTTGAAATGTTTTAGTTAGTAATTCATAAAATACAAAGGTTCCATCTCACAAAACATAATGGAATGTAAAAACTTTGACGCTCAATATCTCTGAACTACCCTAAACGGAGATAGAACCGTATAATTCTAAGCTCACAATTTATTAAGATTGTCATTACAATTAATCTCATCAACTCCAGAGGATCTCACTCTGGCAGGGGGGGTGTGTGGCACTTACCCCTTTCCCCATGAGGCCGTTGTTGAGTGGCAGGCCGATGAACTGGAAGGCAGCCTCCTGGATGAAGTAAGGGTTGAGGATGCGCATCTCCGTGGGCTCCCGGGGGACGTAGTGGGCCACAGACTTCCAGAAGCCCTCCGTTCCCCGCTGAGAGGGAGAGAGAGATGGAGAGTTTTTAGGGGAAAGGCATTGAAAGCATATTAATGCCCGAGTTGTTTTCTGCCAAGTCTGATGGAAAAATAAATGGACTCCACTTATATGGCGCCTTTATCCAAAGCGCTTTACAGCGGCCTCTCATTCACCCATTCACACACACATTCACACACACATTCACACACCAATGGTGGCAAGCTACCATGCAAGGCGCCGGGCCGCTCACTGGGAGCAATTTGGGGTTCAGTGTCTTGCCCAAGGACACTTCGACATGTGGCCAGCCGGGGCTCGAACCGCCGATCTGCCGACCTTGTGATCGTTAGACCGTGGCTCTACCTCCTGCGCCACAGCCGCCCCCCCAAAAATAAACAGTAGTGAGCAAAAGAGAGAGAGAGCCAAAGAGACATTATCTTCAATAAACACTGACATAAAACACAAAGTATGTCCATAATAAAGACCACAGTCGTCGTCATCATCAGTCAGGAAATGCCACAGGAAGTAGTGGAAATGTCAAATCACACCCCTGACCTTCGAGGAGTGTTCTGGTAGCACTCACACCCCCCTCAGGTGGTCCTCCCTCTTCACTTCCCATAGAGAACAGACCTGGCTCCACACCTGAGCTAAATTACACAGATCTACAGTAGAAGGGCACACTTCAGATACTGTGGCATTCCAAACCTTTGAATATCAGATTGTTTAAAGAAAGTTGTGCTGTGTGTTTGTTATGTGTGGTTTCTCTCTTTTCTCGCTCTCTTTTTGTTGTTGTCCTTTTTTGTTGTTGTTGTTGTTGTGGTTGTTGTTGTTGTATGCGTCTGTGGGTATATATGGATGTTGTATCACTTGATTACCTCTCTGGCTGTTCATGTATGTGTATGACCCACAACTTTGTTATGGAAAATCATCAATAAACAAATATAAAAAATAAAAAAAATAAAAAATATTGTGTAGTGACCACTCGTTAGCGAGTAGAGCATTCATAATTCACGGCGTTCCAGCCTTGTATAAAGCACTGTTGTATGTTTGTGTTTACTACATCACCCATGCTGCTTAGCGGGTGATATGACGTAATATAAGTGGGACAGAGGGGAGTGAATGTTGTTGTTGTCAGTACGCATGAAGAGAGTGAAATAAAGCGCACATGATTGTTTTTCTACCGGCAAAACGACTACATTGTCCTGTTATTGCCGTCACTCCTACAGTAGGAGATATACATGAAACTCAAGATTTACTTTTGTTGTAGATCTCAGGTCCCAATACAGCAAACGGCCATCATTCCTATATAGTATGATGCTCCTCACAGCAAACAACTCTGCCTGCCAGGCTGACTGTCGGGCATCCAGCCAATGGGGTCAGCAGATGTAAATGGGAATCACCTGTTCAAATAGTCAGACGCCCGCCCTGCCGCCTTTGATATGGCGGAGGGGATAATAGGAGAGGCAGATGCAGCAGGCGCGGATGGCTTTGAGCAGCGAGAGCGTGTTTTTGTGTGTTATTTAACAGGAGGCCATCCGCGCCCTCGGCAAGCCGCAGCAGGAAAATCTCATGTCTCCTGTCAACATGACGCTTGTTTTGGGGAATCTGTTTGGCAGCGCTACAGTGGTGAGCATAACTAATGCTTATTCTGGGGAGGGAAACTCAGACACAGGTTGAGTGGCACTTTGAACAGTCAGTCAAACAAACTCAGAGTGACAGAGAACTACAGTACCAAGATGTAACAGCTGAGAGGAAAACAACAACAACTTCAGGACAAATTATTATTTCTAATTAAGCTACTAAATTGCTCCCAGTGAGCGGGCCAGCGCCTTGCATGCAAGGTAGCTTGCCGCCACTGGTGTGTGAATGTGTGTGTGAATGAGAGGCCGTTGTAAAGCGCTTTGGAGCAGCTTTGGAGCAGCAAAAAAGGCGCTATATAAGTGCAGTCCATTTACCATTTACTACTCAGGTCCTGCAATAAAGGACACAAACTGGCACATGTATGCATACAAACTGGCTGGCGGGGCTGTGGTACAGTAGACATGGCTGTTTCCACTCTCTTGCAACAGGTCTATGGTTAAATTGGACTGGATTATTAGATGTAAGTGTAAATGGACTGCACTTATATATAGCGCCTTTATCCAAAGCGCTTTACAACGGCCTCTCATTCACCCATTCACACACACATTCACACACCAATGGCGGCAAGCTACCATGCAAGGCGCCAGCCCACTCACTGGGAGCAATTTGGGGTTCAGTGTCTTGCCCAAGGACACTTCGACATGTGGCCAGCCGGGGCTCGAACCGCCAATCTGCCAACCTTGTGATCATTAGACGGCAGCTCTACCTCCTACGCCACAGCCAAGTGTGTGCACAGGGCTGTGTGCTCCAACAACGGCACCTGTTAAAACAGGAGTCAACTGGAGAGGTCTTTGTATGCATGGCAGGGAGAGAGAATGGGATGGAGGACAAGATCTCTCAACCAGATGCTTTACTACAGCCAACTAACATAGTCACATGCACACACCATTTCTCAACACCTACCAGATGCACATCAATAAGACAAAACACAGACATTGCCTTTTGGTCATATAGCCTATTAGTTATGAAAAAGGAGAATGTCTAAATATGCATATGAAGTCTTCTGGGTGGGTCCTGGGCTCAGAAAACTATTCTGTAGAAGGCAGCCAACCTGAATCAGAAAACACACACGTAAGTATAAAGCCGGGGGCGCTTAGGTGGCGTAGCGGGTTAAGCATTGACCATGTAACCGCAGGTTATCCTGCATGTCATCCCTCCTCTCTCTCTCACCCATCCGTCCTGTCTAAATCTCTACTGTATCTGTCAATAAGATGAAAAGAAAATTACTACAAAAAAATAAAATAAAGCATAAAGCCAGTGACAGTGGATTGTCAGTGACCAACAAATCAGATATCTTTTTAAAAATAATAATCTGATAGTTTTAATGTAATGCTTTGTGTCTCCCATGAAGGGTTTTCCCGTTGAAAGAATTGAGCTTGTTCTGCATGGCTTAATCTTGGTGTAATAGCTTACAGCCCCGCGGTGGCCTTGACTCAACTTCATCTTGGTACTTGGGACTGGGGGTCTTTGCCTATAGACTCAACCGACTGACAGCTATTCAAGAATCTTCAATGCTCTCCAGCTGTCTGCTCTGGTTGGCTCACGGCCAGAACTCCCACCAGCATTCCCGTAGGGAATTTCAGCCTTGCGGCAGCGAGCGGAGTGAAGAAAAGGGATCCTGATGGATTGTTGAGCAGAAAGCAGTGTGAACAAGTCCAGCTAACGACCACTGTGCTGCTCTGTGTAACTGAGCTGGCCCAGCACCCAGCGGGTGGAAGAGCCAGGCTCGACTTGCCTGATTCCCCTCATCCTCCTCCTCCTCAAGTCAAGGACTGTCACTGCAGCAGCCCTATTTACAAACCCCCAGCATGGCAGGTCAGTGTTACATCATCGTCTTTCTATGAACAAAAGACGATGAACAAAAAAGTTTTGTTTCATAAATCAGTGTGTGCTAGTAAGTAAACTCCTCAAAAAAGGTTTGGAAACGTTATTTCAGTCGATTCTTCCTCCCCTTTAATAATCCAAATTGGTATTGTATTTTATATCGTTGGAAAGCCTGCTTAGTCACCTTTACAACAAGGTACAACTTGTAAGGATCATGCATTCGTGGAATGAGTAACACAGCTAAACGTGTGGGTAGCGGCCCAAAGAAAATTGCCAAAATCCCCTGGAATAAGAAATCACCTCTTCCCTGTCAGTCTCTAACCATTTTATGCCCTCTCGTCGTAACCCCTGTACCCCACCACCCTCTCTTCTTCTGTCATATCCTCCCTAGCCTCTGTTGAATCCTTCTCCCGTCTATCCACTGACTCAGCATCCTACACCCTCCTGTCCGCTCTCACCTCATCCTTCGACGCCCTCTGTCCACTAACCTTGAAGCCAGCACAATCCTCTCCACGTGCTCCCTAGTTCTCTGAAACGCTACATGCTTGTAGAATAGAGCTCAGGACAGCTGAGAGGAAATGGAGAAAAACCGGCCTCTCTGATGACCTAAACCTTTATCACTCTCTCCTCTCCAACTACGCCTCTAGTATGTTGTAGTTATCTGTGCAGTCATTGCTTGAGGAATAGAATAAGGCCCAATCCCAATTCACCCCTAGCCCTTCGTTTTCACCCCTATGGCTCGATTTGCGCGTTCACGTTTAGGGCGAGGGCTGTCTCAATTCATATTTCGTCGAGGGCTAGGGGTAAGGGGGAGGGCTAACTATTACTTCGTTTCGAGGGATTTCAGGACCAGACTAGCTTCGAAGGGCTAACGGTACGCTACCCCTTGATACCAGGATGCATTGCGAATCATCTACAGAAATCTTATGTCGCTCTATTCAATGCGGAAATGTCATTTTACTTTCTCTGTAATTACTTATTAATAAAGATTTGAAAAATTATGATAACCATCGTATTGTCTTAGTTTAATGTCATTACAATGCATTATAGACCTTTTATTTATAACAAGCTTAACCCAAAAATCGCTTTTATGTCGGTGCTGTGTCTAACGTTACAGTAACGCAACGCTGCATGACAGTCGAGCATTTCAGAGATGTACAATCATAAATCAATTATTACCTGTGGCGTTTGACAGTGGATGATGGTACATATGTAAAGTTATCTATCAAACGTTCGGCTGACTTGTACATGATGCGCATTTTGACCTATTTCCACCCGCAATCTAATCCGAGCAGTTGTTAATATGTAATATTATTAATGGGTTGTATCATTCATTTCAATGCATTATAGACCTTTTCTTTATAACAAGCACAACAACAACAAAACGTTATCATGCCGATATAAGTGTGTCTAACGTTACAAGCTGATTTGTGCATGACAGCCGCGCATTGACATATTTCCATGTCTGATGGCATATGACACGCGAAATGTAACAGTTAAGGATACGCGTAAAGGATGATGATCTATCACCGTTCGACTCTACTGAGAAATGTTTCCGCTTATTTGTCATCTCTCCTTCACGGGCAAATGTGGCCGTGTCCCCAAGAGATCCTCTTTCTACGTTTTTGACCACCACTATGATGGATTGATTTTTGGATTCTAGACGACGAATTGTTCTGAGAAAGGCGCTTGGTAACGTGATTTTTGGACAACGCTTTATGACTACTGATGGACTCGTGTGTATGTGGTGGCTGAGGATTGAGTCACGGGTATCTTTGGAGGAACATTGTGCGCTGACAGATGGTATACTCTGTGTTTTGGTTGGAGTCATTCATTGTCATTATTGCGATGTCCATAAAAAATACATCGCTGGCGGAAGAGACAAAAAAAGGAACGTCTAACTACAGTGTGTTGATAACAAACGAAAAAAGATCCTTATAGCACACGCAACAGAAATAAACACAGCTGAAGAAGGCATTGCGAGATGTGAGAGCCGGCAACACAACGCGTCACCCGTACCGTGTCAAACCACTGTTGATGACGTAGGCGCCGTGAAGGGCTGTCCCAATTCAAAGGGCTGAGATTTGAAGGGGTAGGGCTTGTGACGTATTCGAAGGCAAGGCCTTCGAATCGAGTGACACTCGAAAACGAGCCATAGGGGTAGAAAAGGGAATTGGGATTGGCCCTAGACTTGGAGGAAGGGATGGACAAGGAAATGTGAGAGGGAGAGAGTTAGAAAGCTCATATCTGCAGTCCATACACAGATGGTCATCAGACACCTTGTGCAAACTAACACAAACACACTTAACCCAGCCACAAGCAGCCAGGCCAAACCGTCTCACCAAGCTACAAACGGGTAGAAGCACTGCAATGAGCATGGGTAGAGAGAGTGACACTGATGCTTTGCCCCTTCCTGTGCCCCACCCTGCTCAGGGGGTTCTTAAAAAAATAAATAAAAAAACATAATTTTTTCTGAGTGGGGCAGTCCCACTCATATTTTTTCTTTTTAATAACAGATATAGTAGAGATTATGACAGGAAGGATGGGTGAGAGAGAGAGAAGGGATGACATGCAGGATATGTCCGCGGCTGGAATCGAACCGGGAACCCTGCGGTACATGGTCAGCGCTTAACCCGCTACGCCACCTAAGCGCCCCTGCTCAGGGGGTTCTGAAGACACCAGTTTAATAAATAGGCACTTGGGCTTTCACTTCCTTCAGAGTAATCTTTAGCCAAATTGGTTAATGCTTATACCTATCTGGTTCCTTCAAATCCTCAAGCACAGCAACATGTGGTTGTTTATAGTGGGGTAGGTGGGGTAGTGGTGGTTTAGTGGATAGTGAGTTGGACTTGTGATCGGAAGGTTGTGAGTTCAAATCCCGCCTGAAACCACACCCCTACTAGTGTGCCCTTGAGTAAGGCACTTAGCCCTCAGTTACTCCAGGGGGAAGTCCCTGTAATTCGTAATTGTAAGTCGCTTTGGATTAAAAGCGTCTGCTAAATGACAAAAATTATAGAGTGTGATAGAAAGGGCACCCAAAGACCACCCGAGATGTAGGCTATAAGGAGGTCTAATAGAAGCCCAGAACCTATTAACAAACTCAGTTAAGATTCTGGAGGTCATTAGCCAGCCATGTACATTTGACTTTTGAATTGAAAAGGTTCACAGTCCCTTTCCCTACAAGTCAAGTGTCACAGTAGAGGGACTATTTCAGTAAGGGGGAGGGGGGGCTTGCTCGTCCACAAAGCATGGCAGTTTAGCGAGATGGACTTAGGTTCCAGTTACCACGATCCAAAGAACAAAAACTCACTCAGACACTTTGATGCTTTATACCCTTTAGTTTGGGAGGAATCTGAAGCATTTTTCCCAATGTGCTTTCACCTTTCCTTGACACACTCTAGCCTTTGCCCTCTGAGAGCAGTCATGGTGTTTTCTCTGTTCCCTGTTTCTCCGGGGTTATCCGGTATGTGAAACCCGTGCCTTCGCACTCCCATGACGACAAACATGGGAGACAATGGGAACACTTCACAGCATTCTGACCCCCGAGGGGAACTTGTGTGCACTACGTGACCACTGGGCATTTAGACATTGTCTGAGACGACCCAGAGCTACACTGGCAGGTTCACTGGTGATTTACTTTGAAAAACTCCATAATAGACTTCTAGACCTTGTGGTTATTTCAGAAGGCAGGAGCAAATTAGTTAGTTAGAGTTAGTAAACTTTCCCAAACATGACTGTATTTCCTTTTATCATAAAGATACTCTCAATATAATAACCCAAAGCTACAATAGATCGTATTTACTTTTTGAGGGTCATCAATGAACTGATGAACTCATTGATCTTGCTTGGTGAAATACAATTCTGATGGATATTTGTGACATCCTCCTGCCTTTCTGCTATCACCAATTGGTTCATGTTCCAAATCAGTTTTTTACTGGAATGTAAATGTTTGTGCATGTACGCATGCTCCTTAGGGATTTTATACAGTTCTCACTGTCGTGATCCATAGAGAGGCTCTATGAGAGTGTGCTATATCTCTTTCAGGCTGTGTCCTCAACAATGGAGTAACAGAAAGCTACTGAGCAGCAACGTACTGCCTACCCTGCATGGCATCATTAGAGAATCTCTAAGACTCAAATCTCCCTTTCATCCATCTGGCTCTATGGGTGTAGATCCGCACATGGTTGTCCCTCTTTAGAGATGTCCCACATTTCAGTCAGCTCCTCACTGTGTACATTTAACAGGTGTTTTGTAAGGAGAAATGTCTAGATTTCTACAGAATTCTGCTATCTAGGGGCACTTAGTTGACAATGTAACCGCAGGGTCCCCGGTTCGATTCCGGCCGGGGACATATCCTGCATGTCATCCCTCCTCTCTCTCTCTCACCCATCCTTCCTGTCTAAATCTCTACTGTATCTGTCAATAAAATGAAAAATACGAGTGGGACTGCCCCACTCAGAAAAAATTACTTTAAAAAGAATTCTGCTATCTAATATGACATTTTTTGCGGGTGGCCATTACCGGATGTGTCAGTGGTGTCCCTAGGCAGAATGCTAGTACCGTTGAGCAAGAGCTCCTGTAAACAGACAAGGAGGAAAGAACACCACCGGTCCACCTTCTGCCGCCATGTTTACCACTGGGTGTATATCCTACATGGACCGCTGTTTGAAAAGCTCCCCACCACGATGTACAAACACAAAAACCCAAAAGGCAGGGTTTGTGTTGTGGTGCGTGTGCCCTTGCAGATGTGTCTCAAAATATAAAATTGACTGTACACTGACAACGGTTACGGTTGAGTACATTGCTAATCAACTATCTATGGAATCAATTACTTAATGTAGGCTATAGGCTATATCAATGGGTGACATGTTATAATTCCAGTCTTAACCATATAGGGCTGACATAATGAGGGATTATAACACATGCATGGAAGCAGGAAGCCATGGATTCAATACAAGAGAAGACAGAACTTGAGTAACAACTCAATTGTAACTCAAAAGCGACTAAATGCCCAGTGGCTGTCATTGTGTGTGTGTGTGTGTGTGTGTGTGTGTGTGGTGACGATTCAGAAGTGTTCTCTAATATGCTGATGCTGTAATTGTCAATGAAAATCACAGAGAGGTGCTCATTCTAGAAGCTGTCCCTCTCAACTCTCCTCTAAGGGCCATTTAACTGAGGAGTCATCTGACGCTAGTTGTTTTCCCGCCCTTGACCCTATTTCTTACTGCATCGTATGCATCACCATTGTATCACCATTGAATAGCAAAAACATGTCCTGTAGTAAGTAGGCACAACAACAGGCAACAGTAGTTAACAGCCGACCGAATAACAGTGGTACAAACTGCCATTGCTGGTAGACAAACCTATTTCAACTAAAAATGTACAGAGTATCACGAAAGTTACTTTCGAAACCACACACATCGTAAACCACTGATCTATATACCCTGATACCGATGGATATATGATCTATTTTAAGTTTGAAACATTATTCAGGGGAGGAGGGTTAGTCTTTGTTCAACCACCAAGACGACAAGCGCGTGGGTGTCAGTCAGCTACACAAACCCACAAAGCAGCCAGGAGAGAGAGAGAGGGAAGCAGACGGCCATGACAGTGCAGGTGAGTCACTTAAGACGGTATTATTATGAGAGTGTGCAACCCCGCCCACCTTAAGAGACACGAGAAACCATCCCTTTCAAAACTTGGTGATAGAGAGCTATCCTGAAAAGGCCCTGGAATTCTTTCCACCTGCAAACGCCCACTACTCCCCACACAAAGGAGGCCCCCGTCAGACCAAAGACATCAAAGCTTCCCACAGGCACAACTGTTCAAAGTTACATTAAAGTCTCCCTGTAGGCCCAGACTATAAGAGAGAGTGAGGGTGAGTTGCGTATAGGGATTAGCTGCCAGGAGTGCAAAAACATGCGTTTTCTAAAGCTCATTGTCTTTACCACAGTTGCTCATGCCTTTATCGGTGTACTACCTGCCGGCTGGTATTAGAGAGGTGAAAAAACGTGAGGGGTTAAAGACATGATGACAGCACAATGAGGCGGACTAGCCACAATCGAAGAACACACGTATACAAACACACTGTTTAGTCATGTTTCCACTGCAATACTACAGACCACTCATGCTGAAGTTATTCAGATAGCGCCGGGAGCTACGATAACAACAATCAGTCAATAGCGTTTAGTCTCTGAAAATGTTTCCCCATCCCAAAACAACTTACAATAGTTCATAGTTAGTTTCCACCCTCAACGACAAGACATGAGTACATTGTTGCTAGGGTTACTGGTTGTTTAATATAGCCTATCACAATGGCAATGAAGTACAATTTGAAATCGGATGACCTCCAGCAAATCATTAATATGCAAATACAGTATAAATATCAAATATTCACCATCCAACTCATACTTTGTTGACGTTTAACCAGACATTAAACTAATATCTAAATGCCATTCCTTTGAATTAAGCCTACCCATTAAAGAATGAACACATTCAAAGGTCTAAACAGGCTGAGAACTTTGATTGCAGGAACAGAAGGAACATGTGTGTGTGTAAAATGCTAATCTATCTCTAAAAGCCAACAGAGCCACTGGGATCATTTTTCATCAGCAGGAATTCAAAACAATGATGGGCCTCATTTGTCAAGTGACAGACACTTAAGAAGTCACTTTCAACATGATACACACAGCATTTCATACATACACACGGTCACTTTTAAGTGCAGAAGGACTCGGTGTACAGCAGCGACTATTCGTAAACCACGCAAACCTGCACGAATACACACCAGTGAACATGTTTTGCCGTTATACCCACTGTCAAATATTAAAAGCAATTTTCAATGTCTTTTACTTTTCTTTTAAGTTTCTTTTTTGTTTCGCTTTCAGCACTCACTAAGTACACTTAAAGCAGTAAATTGTCTTGGTAACTACTGTAATGACTCACTTTGTCCATGATGGAAGTACATGCATCACAATATGGGGGGCTCTTGTGGTTGTCAGTGATTTTTTTCAGCTTCAATAAAGGGGATATATTCTCCATTCAGCTGTCGAGTTACTTTTCACTTTCACGGTAGTTACAATGAGCAGGATGGGACAATGGCCTCTAAATAGTGAATTTGTGTGAGTGAGTATGAAAGCGTTTGTTGTGTCTGCGTCGCGACAACAATTCTGTCACACCAGAGACATTAGAAGACTTTGTTGACCGCTGATTTATTTCATGAGAGAAATTCTTCCTTCCCTTTCGAGATCAAAGTGAAGAGCCAGAGGCCAGATCAATTATCCCTGTCCTCCATTTCCACTGTCTCGCCAGCTCCAGCATGGGTCAGTTCAGACAAATCTGTCAATTTCAAAGGCTATGGGGGGGGCCATCAAGCAGCCAACTAGTTTCCTCTCACATTTACTCTCTCCCCCCCTTTGCTTCCTCCTTCTAACGTTTCTCTCTCTTAAGTCTTGTATTATGACTAATGTCACCTAGTAAAAAAATCCTGTTGGTCCCTAAAAGTCACACAGCTGTGCTGGATGGGGGACGTGGGGTGGTCCCCAGATACTGGATTGCCAGATTTTAGCTAGAATAAGAATCCCCTCAGAAAAAAACAAGCCAGATAAGACCAGCGGCAAATCAAGAATGAATAATTCTCCTCCACCGATTCATCATTATAATGAATTATAAATGAATAAATTCTCTTCCCAGTCAGATTTCCATTATTTTCTTTGACTTTCCTGAAAAATGTCCTTGAATTGAACAGACCCTGGATTGACCGTAGAAGAAGAGAGAGTCTCTAGACAAAAGAGAGAGAGGGAAAGTGCTTGAGTGGGCTCCTTCATTGATAGAGGACTGAGGAGACATGAAGTCATTAAAGTGTCCACGCCGTCCTTGGGCGAGATAAGGCCGAGCCCATTCCGTCAGACAAGCCCCCGATTAGGGCGCCAATTCCCATGCTGTCACTCAAGCGTGGCAGTCACAGGGGTTTTATGGCTGTCCAAAAAGTGGTCCTCAGAGGGGGAACTGGATGTTTTTAATTTCACACACACCAGGACAAAGCTTTAAAACCATTTTCATATTCTTGAGAAAATGCAAAAAGGATTGTGAATAGGCTACTGCTGCAACCACATCCATTAAACTACAACAGAAGACACTTTTACCGTCTCCTTAAAACATTGTGTTTTTTCCTAGCTAACACCCCTGAGCCCTGATGCTTTTCTACCACAGAATGTAGGGCGTGGTATTGGCAAGCATTCACAATACGATACATAGATCACGATATGATACTATTGCATATATAATACATATGATGATGATACATTGCGAAAAAGGGGAGAATGTATACTGTATACTCGATCTGTGTGTCGAAATCCTAAATTGAGATTGTGTGCACACAACTGGAATTTCGACCCGTTGACATCAATCAATAACAATGCAATTACGTGCGTAGGTCTAAAGTCAGGATTACTCCCTCAGAGCAGTGGAGGAAACCAAGCAACAGTGAGGTCACTGTGCACTGTATGGACACTGTATGGACACTGTATGGATGTTACGGTACATCTGGGAATACGGTACATGTGGGAAAACTAGGGTTAGGGTTAGGTGCTACGTCGACTTGGTACATGCTGGCATGTCTAACCCTAATCCTAACCGTAATCCTAACCGTAACCGTAACCCTAACCCTACCCCCCTAGTTTTCCCACATGTACCGTATTCCCACATGTACCGTAACATGGACACTGCTAACGCCTAATAAAAGTAGGTCAACTATTAGGCGTTATTACCAGCTTCTCTTTGAAGACCATCTGTCTGAGCCACTTGAAATCCAGTGGTTTGAAGGCGGAGAAGACAAAGAGTGAGTCCTTCTCGTAGCGCTCAGGCTTCTGGATGGCTCCCTCTGGGTAGGTGATTCGCATGGTGGTCTTGGTGCCCACATCCTTGCCAAAGCCACTGACGGGCGCCTCGTTCAATCTGTGGTTGAAGAGAATTATGTGATCATACAGTTTAGCCTTTTCAGAGGGTCTATCTATGCATGTCGGTGATACAGTGTGTACTTGGGAATTTGACTTTCAGATTGTGTCTTTGGTAAACAACAGGCCTCCTTAACAGTGACCTTTGATAGTGTAATGTACTGGCATTATGTTGGCCTTGTTTTTGAAAGTAGACTCACCTCACCACAACATCGTATCCATCTATGCGGGAGCCTAGAGACTTGTTGGCAAGGATACCTCCGTTGCCCACAATGATGCAGCGTTTACAACTCAGACTGGAAGAGAGGAAAGTTTGAAGAGTTTTTTGAGTTTGGAGAAAGTGAGTGAGAGAGGGAAGAAGTGTGTGCATGTATATTTGTGATTTGTGATTTTTTTGGGGGGGGTTTCCTGTGGCATTTACCTGTCAAGTTCTTGGCCCAGTCCATAATTTTTAGTAGCAGTAAGAATAATGTCTATAACCCTTTCTGCAACAGAAAATGAGAAGGACAACTTCAGCATCAAACCACAATTTGCTATCAGTAAAAATAAAATAAAAATAAATATATATACAGTATATATGTTACGGTACATGTGGGAAAACTAGGGTTAGGGTTAGGGTTAGGTGCTAGGGTGACTTGGTACATGCTGGCATGTCTAACCCTAACCCTAACCCTAACCGTAGCACCCTAGCACCTAACCCTAACCCTAGTTTTCCCACATGTACCGTCTTCCCACATGTACCGTAACATATATATATAATATATTTTTTAATGGCTATACTTTAATAACAAACTGGTATGATTTTGCAGTGTAGGTGGTCCTTGGGGGAGAGAACATCTCTTCATGTTTATTCAAATACAGATAAGGAGAAGCCGTGAGCCTGGTGACAGTAACATCCCAACTGTCAGCGTCTATCATGACAGCAGCAGATGAATCCAGGTAAAACCGAAGCTTCAGAAACAAATGCCCCCCCAAAACCACTCAGTCAGGAATGCCGTCTTCAAACAAGTACATTCTCCTGGTGAAGTGTGTGATGCTCTGCCCTCTCACAACTAGCGGCGGCTCTGTTTGTTTCTGGTGAGATACAGGGCTGTTTAGCCATAGCGAACATTCCTGTTCCATGTTCCACAGGGTATTCTGTAGGAGTCAGACACGACTCTAGTGTTTAACATAATGTCTCTTTCCCCCTCCATGACTTTTCCTCCATATTGGTATCCTCAATCTAATTACTAATCTAATTAGTGACCCAGTTATTGAGGGATTATTAGAATATTTTTTTTTTAGTAGCCAAGAATTAACTGGTTAGATCCAATTAATTAGCTAGCGTCAAATCTCATTAAGGTCTCCACCACAACACTTAAGCCCAATGCACACGGCCCCGATTTTGTCGCACCGCCGAATTCGATTCCATTGTTTTGAATGAGACAATGCACACGGCGTGCGATGCGATTTTATCGCACGACAACATCCGATTCTCCATTCACACCAATTGAAATAATTCAAAGAATTGAGAATCGAATGTTCGGCGGTGCGACAAAATCGGGGCCGTGTGCATTGGGCTTTAGACACCATTTAGTGAGCACTGGGCCTCTTGGAAGGGGCAGTGGAGAGTTTAGGGCCTTGGGAGACATCTTGCAGCGTTATCTCAACTAACAATCCAAATGATTATGACGGGGCGGCTGTGGCACAGGAGGTAGAGCCGGCGTCTGACGATTGATTAATCTGTAGCACTTTGAGATTTCCAAATGTAAAGTGCATTACAAATAAAATATATTATTATTATTATTATTATTATTATTATTATTATTGCAAGGTCGGCAGATCGGTGGTTCAAACCTCAACTGGGCACATGTCAAAGTGTCCTTGGGCAAGACACTGAACCCCAAATTGCTCCCAAATGAGCGGGCCGGCGCCTTGCATGGTAGCTTGCCACCATTGGTGTGTGAATGAATGAGAGGCCGTTGTAAAGCGCTTTGGAATAAGGCGGTATATATAAGTCAGTCCATTTACCATTTGATTAAACTGCTGAAAAAAAGCGGCGGCCATTCTTTGGACGAGGTGACGATGTCTGGCATCAAGCATCACCCCCCGGCTGCATAAACAGAGGGGGGGATCCCCCCCCCCCCCCCCCGTTTCAAGAGGGTGAAAAACCACAGTAGGTCGGTTTCTTTAAGAGGAAGACATCGGGCTAATTGTTATTAGCACCCGGGATAAACACTTCAACCAAGTATGTCTGGGTGCAGTTCAGACAGACGGCCGTGGCTTTAGACGTTATTCTCTGAGGGTGAGAACAAATATTTTGCTGAAATATGTGACATGCTCTAGTGAAATGAGCAACAAGTAGGCAAAGTCATTTTTACGTTTTTTACATGTGCTTAAACTACATATTGTAAGCTTTCAAATGATGTGTCATACATTGAAATCGGGGAAGAACTGAAGACGACATGAGTATTTGAATGTTGTGGAGTTATGGAGAGATTGGAGGTGTCACCAAACGCTCTCAAAATGTCCTGCCACATTGGCTACTGTAGGTTAGAGTTAGCTAAGGGAAAGGGTTGGAACAGTAGAGTGGTGGGTGTAAACTTACTCAAAATATACACAGTGTGCACATTTTCCTGTGCACATGTTGTGCCTATGTATTGAGAAGACATTTCTAAAGACTTTACTATGTTGCACTTGTGTAGGGTGGTGAGCACAAGAAGAGGCGGACATGCCTTAGTTAAATAACTTTTGCGCCTCACTCATCGTTTTGCAATTCGGTTGTTAAGTCTGACATCAAACATGACGTTTTGCAGTTTCCAGGTCCAAGCCAGAAATTCTCTGCACCAGAGTACCAGTGTACTACAGCGGTAGAATGACAGTTCAATCGTTTTTTAGACTCGGATCTATTCATACAACAAGGGACACAGCACTTTCCCGTTTTCCCCATATTGTCAGGGTCTTTGAGCCTCGGAAAAGCGCTATATAAATATAATGAATTATTATTATTACTGCGGCATTTCGAAGAGAGCGCCTCAGCCAACTTTGGACCCGGAAACACGTCACGACTTAACAACCGAATAGACTGTGACTTGGATGGAAATCAAGGTCATAAAACTTTACTTACACATGTTTGCTAGACTAAATCTAAATCAAAAGAGAAAAGACTGAATCTGAAAACAAAGAGCTATAGATAAAGATTGAAAGATACGCTCTCATGAAAGGGTCACCAAATACGAGTGAAACTCTGAACTCTTTCTCTCTGTCTCTCTCTCTACATTCATCATTTACCATTGAGGGTACAATTTTCCTATGAAGTATTTGCCTTGTAATAATTGTACACATATTATTAAAGCCTCATTTGATTGATTCTATTTGACCACTCTTGCTCTAAATCAACACAAACTCAAACTTTAAAACATATAGTACATGGATTCATATATGCTTTGCTATTAACGAAACATAGCGAAATGTCCTTGCTAAACCTTCACATGGAACTGCATCTTATATAAGGTATACAGTTTTGCATATTTGATTTTTAAAATTTTAATTATTGGTTCATGGTACTGTATTATAATTGCATTGTATGTAAGGAAAACTGCATTGAATAGCCTTATAAACTAGGCCTTAACCTAGATAAGACTCCGCATTCCCCATTTACAAATGTGTTGGTCCAACTTTTAGAGTCCACTGCATGTAGGCTAGACATATGTTTTGGTTGATGTAATATAGGCTGCTTTAGTCGTAGGCTATTTAATTAAATACAGTGTGAAGCCAATTCCGTCCATGCGCGACCTTCTTGGCTGGCGCTGTCCATGGTGCTAAAAGTAAGAATGTATTATCCCACCACATGAACCATCCTGGCGGTTTATGCCGGCATTTCCCGGGACATGCCAGCATAAACCGTCGACTTGGTACATGCTGGAATAGTATAATGTATTGCTGTTTGTTATATTCCTAGCCACTGACCCTATTACGAAAGTTGAATTGAAGTAGTGAACTTTTTTTTTGTAGTTTTTTTTTTGGTATGCTTTCTTAGAACGTTTGCCTTTTACAATATGTTCATATGTGGTGTGTTCACAGTTTTGATTGTGTGACTTGAAGTAAGCTGGATTGCTTACATTATTTCTGGTCTAAATTAACCTCCTCAATTGATTATTGCTTTTCTCATTTGTCCCGAGAACACAACAGATGAATCTGTATTCTAGGATAATCTGCTAGAACTCTGCTCTGAATACAATATGACCCAGTTAAGCCTAGAAATGCCTTTATAGTCAATTAGTTTGTGTTTGCATACCCAGTGTACAGTTGGAACTAGAATTACGAGAATTATAAAGCTGTTTGATCAACACTGCCAAGTACAAAACTGCTTTGTAAAAGTCAGAATTTCTTATTTCAAGTATCTTATCATTTAAATGTCTTCACATTATGTGACGGTAGCTGGTGAAAGGGGGAACAAGTCGGCAACCAATCAAAATGTTCAGACTTTTATTCTGAAAACAGTAAATAAAATGTCAGTACTATATCTCAGTGCTACACCATCCTCCCTGCTCCCCCCTCAATCTCTGGTCAATTGCCTCCTCGAAATAAAATCATGGATGTCAGCTAACCTTCTGAAACTCAATACCAAGAAGACTGAGCTCATGGTCGTGGCACCCAAGGCACTGCTTAGGAAGGTTGGCGACTTTCTCCTCCAAGTCGACGGTTGCATAATCTCCCCAAAAAGAAAGTAGAGGGGCCTAATTAAGGTAGTGCTGGGGAAGGGGAGGGGGAGAGGGTTAACTGGTGAAGGCGAGCTTGAAGAGGTGGGTTTTGAGGGCCTGTATAAATGTTGGGAGGGGGTTGGCCTGTCTGATGTGGTTGGGGAGGGCGTTCCAGAGGGACGGGGCTGCGGCTGAAAAGGCCCCATCACCCCAGGTCCGGAGCGTGGTCCCGGTGGTCTTGAGGGTATCTTTAACATCATATTGTTTGGACTGTTCGCATACCCTTTAGTTGATTATAGGCATGTTATTTTGTTTTTAAGAGGATGCTGCTGCATCAAACTATGAAACATAACACGGTAGAGCAACGCTTAATCAAACAGCTGATTATTTGTCTTTGTGCTGCAATGTCAAGGAACCGAAGCCTACGAATTTTTACTCTCTTACACTTACACCGTGTCAAACAGTGCAGGCAACCCATGCTGTTCTGTGAATGAGACGAGCTATTGACTGATGGCTTTCTACTGCCAAATCATATTATTACAGCAAACATGTTGGTAGTTTGGCATCTGTTCTCTGAACAACAAGGAGAGGCTCATTCCGACATTGACTTCTGTTTTCGTTTTCGCGATTTCAAAATAAAAGCGCGAGCTAAGCATTGTTGAAAATGAATGACACATCGCTGGTCAACTAACACAGCTTGTTTTGTGAGCCTGCTAACAATGTAAAGTAGTGTTCTAGTTAACTAGGTAACAATGTAAAGTAGTGTTCTAGTTAACTAGGTAACAATGTAAAGTAGTGTTCTAGTTAACTAGGTAACAATGTAAAGTAGTGTTCTAGTTAACTAGGTAACAATGTAAAGTAGTGTTCTAGTTAACTAGGTAACAATGTAAAGTAGTGTTCTAGTTAACTAGGTAACAATGTAAAGTAGTGTTCTAGTTAACTAGGTAACAATGTAAAGTAGTGTTCTAGTTACGGTAACTAGGTAACAATGTAAAGTAGTGTTCTAGTTAACTAGGTAACAATGTAAAGTAGTGTTATAGTTAACTAGGTAACAATGTAAAGTAGTGTTATAGTTAACTAGGTAACAATGTAAAGTAGTGTTATAGTTAACTAGGTAACAATGTAAAGTAGTGTTCTAGGTAACAATGTAAAGTAGTGTTATAGTTAACTAGGTACCAATGTAAAGTAGTTTTCTAGTTAACTAGATAACATTGTAAAGTAGTGTTATAGTTAACTAGGTAACAATGTAAAGTAGTGTTATAGTTAACTAGGTAGCAGTGGGGATTACTCACCCAATCCATGCATTGCAATAGTTTGGCTTGACTAGCGAGTGTGATGTGATTTTCAACAATGTTGAAATGTATTTCCTTTTTTTAAATAAATGAACATTTGAAGAGTCAGAAGTGTTCTCTTTGTTGTGTTAACAATAGTGATGTAAGTTAGATTTGGTGAGATCACTATGGAATATTAAATCATCAATCTTTGCTCACTACATAGCCTTTCTTACCTTCAGGTGTGCATGAACTACAGGTTATATCAACTGTGAACAACACCGCCCCCTGGGTGCCGGAATAACGGTACTGGGCTCGAGGAGCCAGTCAGCCTAGTCTGCCTGGCGCCCTCCTCTGGGACTGCCGGCCACGGGGTCGTGCGGCGGATCCCATGCAATAGGCAGGGGATAATTGGATGCTAAGTTGGGTTAAATTGGCTACCAAATTGGGTGAAAAAGGGATAAAATCTGAAAAAAAAAAAAAAAAAAAAAAAAAAAAACTGTGAAATTATATCTGTTCTCATATCGGTTATCATATCGGTTATCGGCCACGAGAAGCGGGTAAACATCGGTTATCGGTAGGAAAAAATGCATATCGTGCATCCCTACTTACACGTGTAATGTGACGTAACAATAAAACACGAATCTTGAACTTTTGATTGAGATAGTTTGAAATACAAAGCATTAGAAAACCTCTGGTTAACGATCCTCAAGGTTAAATCCAAAAAGGTGTGAAAAAAATTGGCCAAGAGCACAAGTCTCAGGGCTCAAACCTCAGATTACACTTGCATATCTGCTTGTGCCAGTTTAAAAAACCTTGCACCCTCCGAGTGCTTTTGAATCACTGACTATCGCCATCGACCAAAATTATACCCAGAAATAGTTATACAGTATCAACTTAAGCTGCAGCGGGGTACACCTCAAAGCTGCCAGCGCAGCGTACACACAGTGTGAAATGTTAAACATATCTGCCAACAGTACGGTCTGGCATGGGTATTGACTACCCTGGCCACTATCTAGCCTCAGGTAAAGAAGCCTATTAAAAACCCCACAGTAAACAAACAAACAAACAAAAAGAAAATCTTGTGGTTGCATACGGGATGGAGCAGAAGCACCAAGAATAGTTTGAAGGATAAAGGAGGTTCCCCCCCCCTGTGTTTATAAGCCTAGCAAACAAGGCTATGTTTGTGGTAAACCTCAGTAACTGTTCAGCCACAGAATAAAAATAAACGTTTTATTTTCATACTCTTTTTTTTTTTCTTTTTCGGTTCCTGATTGGGAATCCTTTGTGGCCTTCTATTCAACATCCACACGTATCGCCTCTCCACATGATTACAGCTAAAAGGGAAACCCCGTCACTGTCACCATCCGTGGAGAAAACAGAAACCAGGTGTAGCATGCACACAGCCATCTCTTTTGAAAGTGTGTTGCTTGCCAGAGCACAAAAGGTAAGATTCAGTGTACCTTAATGTGCACGTCTTTGCTCAAAAAGTATTGGAAAATGTCTGAGAGAGCATACATTCAGGTCACCCTTATCTTCCCAATTCCAATTGAATGATATGCTGATTTGTGTAATGCAGAGTCAGTCTCATGGAGATCATAGCAAGCTATGCCCCTATTGAGACAATTTGCACTACAGTATAGTAAATAACGTAGCGCCACCACCACCCACACAAACCTTACCAACTCTTCCCCCCTATTGTGATCGATAAGATACATTTCATATAAAAGTCACTGATCATGCAAACGATTACATGTCACACAGGCAGACTCGCACAGAATTGGCCTCACCTTGTGTTTTGAATCCAAACGGAGGTAAATAATTGCTGACTTTAGCTAGCTTCTTGAAATTCCGGTCAAGAAACATGGGGGCTGGTTTCATGAACCTGTGAAAAGACATGGGTGAGAGAACTTTCATTAGATGGGGAGGACAGAAGCCAAACAGATAGTCAACTTCAGAACTGATCTCTTGTTTCAAGACACATTGTGTATTATTCAAAAGACACCGAAAACCTGTGTTGAGACTGCTAGAAGAATAAGGATTTAACTGTTTACCTGACTACACATACATGGTGAGAGTGAGTGATCAAGCAAACTCTATGAGCCTGCGACTACATGACCTCTGTGTCATGACCATTCTGGACACTAAATAAGAAGCTGACCATTTTTGTTATTTTCTTCTCCCCCCCACCCCAAAGAGGTCCATGGCCCCCACTCCTCTCTGCCTTGACCTCCGGGGCTCTAGTGTTAATGTCCTGCCTTAAAGACACTGGGTTGTAAAAGGAGACGCTTGTTCCAGTCTCATCAATCTAACGCTGTTCCACTTTCCGCTTCCCCCCAAACCCATCCTGCGCACACGTAGAGAGCAAGCAGGTTAACTCAAGAGAGTAAAAGAAAGAGGGAACATGCACATATCCCCTCCGACACACAACTCACTCACTCTGTCTCACTCACTCCCCCACCACACACACACAAGAAAAAAATAATTCTTGCTGTGCAGTTTTGGTGAATGAGTCTCAATGATGTATTGATGTCAGTGTTGTTTCTCAGATGATTTGGGACTAGACTGTGTCTGTACTGACTGAGGATTATGTTGCTTAGTAACAGTCACAGATCTATTCGGCAAGCAAACAAAGTCTTCCAACACTGTCCTTCACACAAAAACTATGGTAAAACAGTACTTGGAGCACACATATCTGTTTATAATGAATTGTAACACTTGAAGTTTGAATGACTGCATTATAAGTGCCTCATAAGACAGACACAACCCATTATCAAAGACATAAGGCATCATACATGACCATAATGAATGATAACACTTTCCTTTAAGCATACAAGTGTAATGTATTATCAAACTTCAGTGATAACAATACATTCCCTCATCAAAAGCTTCAAATGGTTTGTTTGAATGAGCCATGAGTTCAATGAGTTGACCAGTAACACTGCGGTTCACAGTACATTAAAACAAGATTTCAACCCCTTTGATAAAGTACTCCTCTGAAATCAAAAGGAGCCATTTCCCTCTGTCATGCCTCTGACCCGGGCTGTACGTGCTGCTTCTGGAAGTGACGATGGATGACTGTTTTCATGACCTGCTGTCACACTGAATGTCCTTCTTTAACAGTTTTATAACTCTTGAGTGAAGGTTCACAACATGCTCACGATTGATTCCATAACTTTGGAACCGGTTGTCATAGAGACAACAAAAAAGACGCATCCTAATAGATTAAAAAATCTTACCATAAGTCAAAACGCCATGAAACTTGGTACATAAGAAGTATGTACAACTTTGAGAACGAAAGGTTCTCACGACTTAAGTTAACCACGCTACATAAACCTTAAGCACACAGCCACTTTATTACTGAACTATCTATTATTACTAGTTGCACCACTAGTGTATCCTGTCTTACCTGTAATATTGTCACATTTACCTTGTATTATGCCTATTGCCTTATGTCTTTTGCTGCAATGTCAGGAACCGAAGCCTAAGAATTTCACTCTCTTACACTCGTGTGATGTAACAATAAACTTGTTACATTCATGGCTTTTCTACAATGCATCTGGTTAGATGACGAACTGCGTTTCCTTGTCTTAGTAATTGTCAATGAGAATAAGGTCGAATCTAATCTAAAAGAAAAAACATAATTTAGGATAATAAATACAAAGGGAGATTTATACTGTTAAACCGTTCCCGAACAAAACAATGTGATTTTGAATCCGGTTAACCGAAAAAAAAACGGGCCACCACAAATACGTTTTCTCTGCCACTAATTGATTGTCCACTTTGATTGATTTACATGCTGGAAAAACATGCAGCTAAAATTCAGGGAACATTTGGACAATAAGAGACACAAGGGAGCTGTGGTCGCATGCTCTAATTACAGGACAATATGCGTGGGGCAAAAATCTATTCAATCTATAGCCTCTAAAATCATCACGAACAGAATGGCGGAGGTACGGGTAAACAGGGCTCATGTCGCTGTCATCAAAGGTAAGAGTTGGTTTTCTTTAACTCAGCTGATGCATTACCTTGCTGTTGGTTGTTCCCCGAATGCTCCATCTGTCACACTGTGATTTTACTTTACTACAGCTAATGAGTAACGTTAGCCGGTTTTGTGCGTGTACTCTCATGTAGGCCAACTTCGTATTGATGAGCTGATGATCTTTCATTGTGTGTGTGTGTATGTATGTACGTATGTGACTGTTAGTCACAAGTTTATATTCTACGGATGTTATTCAGTGCTGTATGCGCGTAATATTCGATGAGCTGATTATCTCTCGTGTACTTCATATTCGATGAGCTGATGATCTTTCTTTCTGTGTTTGTGTGTGTCAGTGTCTTGGGCGTATCTGTCAGTCACATGTATATTATATGGTAACCTATGTTCAGTGCTGTATGTATGCGTGTTCCGCATGTTCTGCTGCAGCTGTAGGATATCTTGGTATTTGCAAACAGAGTCTAAACAGTTGGATTTGGATGCAATTTATACCTATAGTGATATGTCAATGAAATATAAAAAGTTTTACAGTCTTGATACATGAGAAAGTCTGATACACTGATGGTGCCAAAATGTCTCCAAATGGCACAATTTGGTTGTCCGCTAAACATACCTGTACTAAAACAGGTACAAAGTTGCATTGGCTCACATTACAAGCATCTAATTTGGCACAAGTACTCATCAGACCCTGGAGTACAGATTCCAAGATGATTTGGGCTTATTCAGTCAGGTTTCCAAGCTGATATTCACTCTAAAAGCTGTTGTTTTTTTAGGCAGAGTGTGAATTTGAGATTTTTCACAATGTTCTAGCTCTATTTACTCAGTAACATATATTTTGATTCTGACACTTCTACAGTCAGTGGAGATATTCTATATTCACTGTGGGCATGTCATTTCGAGCAGAAAACCTGAAAAATAGGACCGATAAGAACTTAATGGCTTAACCGCTTTTCTTTTTAATGTTAATGTTGCCACCCTCTAGTTTTTGGTGAAATTACGTCTTTGTTTTGAGCGCCAGTGCGCGTTTCATGCGCATGGCGTGTGAAAACTGACCACCCCACCACTAATGTGAAAAATCCTGGAGGAAACACTGGTAAAGATATATGTACAGTGTGACGCGTACAGGACAAGGGCGAATAAGATATGTGCAGTGCAGACGTATACATCCTTTGTGTGCACCCCTTCATATATAATACGTGAGAGGTAATGTTTCGATTTATGTTGATGTAAATGGTATCCATTTCAAAGCGCTTCTCCAGTTTCATCTTTCTGCCAGCGGAGTCGCAGTAGCTAATTTCTGCATACGCATGGGTCCCAGTGTGCCTAGAGGTGCGCAGTTTCACACAAAGTTAGTTTTTTATGAATCCCCAAATTGCGGGAAAATTTGGGCGTACTCAAGCTTTATGAATGAGGCCTCTGAAGAGAAGCGGGAGACATCACCGAGGAGCCTCGCTCGGTTATCAACAGTTCATTAGATTTCACGTTTAAAAAAATGTTTATGTCTTAACTCTGAGCAACTTAACAATAGTAAAAACATGCCTTACAAGAGGAGCCACTTGTCAACTTCTCAGAAACACTTTGAAACTTCTAATTGCACTTGATGCACAAGGTGTCCCATAGTTCCTATTATGATGGGGGGGGGGGGGAGAAGAGAAGAGAGGAGAAACAGTCACGTCTGGCTCTCTCCTCACATCACCTGACAGAGACAGACATGCAGAGACCCATGCCAAAACAAACGGTGAGTCATTAGCATGTGACTTCAGGGGGCCGGGGGGTGCAGGTTATAAATAACTGGGACCGTCAAGAGTCCCCGGACCCATGGACAGACAGATAAGACAGACCGGGGGTTGACTTGTCGTATAACGAGCGCTCCTAAAAACAGGAGGCCCGAGCACATTGTGCTCATTTCCTTGGCGGGCCATCTCTCACAGGGGGCCATATTTTCATAACCGTGCCGCTCAAGTTCACCGCCAACACTTGATTTAGGGCTGCAATACAAACAATTTGGGTAGGCCAGAGGGGAGGGGAGGTGTTGAAAATAAATTGGATTTCTGTGGGGCAGGGCTCCTCTGAGAGGAAAAACATAGAGGATAGAGATGATTAGGGAGGACCTCACTTTGGGAGGTTACGGGGGATTTTTTTCTAGCCAACTGAAGCACTGTCTGCAACTCTGCATGTAATAGATAGAACATGGTTTCTACAGACCTTGTGCATTAACATACATGCAAAATTCAGTTTGCGAGGGAAGAAATCGATAACCTTTCCGAAAACCTTTCCTAGGAATTATCAACTAATGTGGTTTTGAATCAGAGGGAGAGAAAAGAAGCATAAACCAAAGCCTTAAACCCAATTTATACTTCTGCGTAAAAGCCGTAGGCTCACGCCCACCTCTCCAAAAATGTAACTACGCGGCACACCTACGCAGACCGTAAGAACTGTGATTGGTCCGCTTGGTAGCACATGATTCCGACATGATTCCGCCTAAATGCGGAAGCCATGACAGAAATGTCATTAACTTTTCTGTAATTACTTATTAATAAAGATTAGAAAAATGATAACCATCTTATTATCTTAGTTTAATGTCATTTCAATGCATTATAGACATTTTCTTTACAACAAGCATAACAAACAAAAAAATCGCTATTATGCTATGAGTACACCAACCAACGCGACGCAGACAGACCAACACAAATTGGGAGAGCCCTTGCGTAGGCTACGGCGTAGGCTACGGCGTAGCCGCGCGTAATTTCGACGCAGAAGTATAAATTGGGCTTAAGCACCGTCAGTCAAACTGCCTGATCATATAAAAAAATACTCACTAAAATGATGATGATGCAGACTGCTTTCAAGGTGAGGAACCATCTATAATACCCTTGTGTGCGAATGCCCCTTGTATGACCTAGGACGGAAATGAGTCATGTTTGGATCCCAACATCCCTGTCTAAGACTCATTGCAAACATTTGCATAAGCTTAGCTTCCACAAAATGTATATAACGACCAGAATAGCTGTTTTATATTTCTTCTTTTTCTGGTCTTAACATTCCTGGCTGCAATATAGAGAAAACACACAAGAAAACTCGTGACTCACAACCTTCATTTTTTATCCTTGCCTTCCCACATCACACATGGCACTCATCAAGCTCAAGATCTGACATGCACGCACACGCACACGCACACACACGGACAATAAGCCATTACTCGTGTTAATTGACCTGTGTGTGACTGAAGTGAATGTGGTAGTAATCAATGGGGTCCCAGTGAGAGTTCTGTGTTGTAGAGAACTTTGATCCGACACGTGCAGCTGATTAGAGGAAGTTGTTGGGCGACATCGTTAACACATACTCTGGAGAGGGCAGCTCTACATAACAAGCTTCTTTTTTAATTTAACCAGCCCCAATGTTGCTTGTGTTTGTGCACCAAGTTAAGTTTCTCAACTGGTATACGTCCTACTGGTACATGCTGCATTGAAGGCCCCTTTTGGTTGGCTCCAGTCTCCATAAAAGAAGTAAATCATCTGTGTTAACACCATAGCAGCCTAGGATATTATTTTAACTGAACATAAAATCTATATACTATCCAATGGATGTCCCACAGAGTAATTATGGATTTCCGTTCAAATTCTAAATCTACTAAGACCATTAACATCTAACTAACATCATAAGCAACCACATTTCTATATGTATTGCTATAATAAACACTCACTGAACACTTTATTAGGAACACTTGTACACCTTCTCATTCATTCAGGTGGTGTAATGGTGTGGGGGATGTTTGCTTGGTACACTGTAGGCCCGTTAATACCAATATCAAACATATATTGTTATTTATATTAGAGTATTGTTGCTGACCATGCGCATCTCTTCATGGCCACAATGTACCCATCTTCTAATGTCTACTTCCAGCATGATAATGCAGCATGTCACAAAGCAAAAGTTGTCTCAAACTGGGACTCTTGGTGGAGTAACTCACTAAGCGTCGACCATGTTCCGCGGACATACAGTATGCTGAATGTCATCCCTTCTCTCTCTCTCTCTCTCTCTCTCACCCATGGTTCCTGTCCAATCTCTACGGTCTCGAGAAACAAAATATATATATATGAGTGGGACTGCTCTACTCATAAAAAATAAAAAATAACTTAAAGAAACACAAGTCTCAACATGACTGAGTTCAGCGTTCTTCAGTGGCCTTCCCAGTCACTAGATCTGAATCCAATGGAACACCGCTGGGATGTGGTACAACAGGAGGTTCACAGCTTGAAAGTGCACCTGAAATAATCTGGAGGAATTGCGTGACGCAATCATGTCATAATGGACCAGAATCTCAAAGGAATGTTTCCAACATCTTGTGGAATCAATGCCACAAAGAATTGAGGCTGTTTCGAGGGAAAGCATTAGTATAATGTTCCTAATAAAGTTCTCAGTGAATGGATATCCTCATTCTTTCAAAAATAGTAGCCAAGCAAAGCGGTCTCACGCCATTGTTCTGCAATGTGGAAAATACCCCCTATATTAGCCATAGATGGTTAGCGCTCATGGAACAAAGACCTATGGCTAAAGAAAAGGAAGGGTGGAGGGTTGACATCAAAGTGCCCGTGACATCATAGCGGGCTGTCAAGGGTTCAGTGGATTGTGTTGGAGGGAGGAGGAAGTGATGAGTCATGCCATTTTTGTAAAAGGAAGTTGGTGCTCCTCAGAGAAAATGCCTCTAAGGGACCACTGGCTTTTCAAACAGGGACAGGGGGTGGGGGTAGGATGGGGACTATTCTCGCAACAGAGATGCATTTGTATACAGAGCGCCGACAAGGACATGTTTGTGGTGAGGACATGAATGAATGAAATCTAAAAGATTGCACGGGGATGTAGAGCTTCTCTGTTCTAACGTATGCCCCTTAGGCTACACTGGCTGGAGTAATGAAATCATGTCTGATGTCTCCGGGGGTGCCATCTCAAAACTCTAAAGTCCCGCCCCCCCCCCCCCCTCACCCCCACACACACACACCCCCACCCACCCCCACACACACACACAAACTTGACCCAAATATTTTGAAGCATGAAGGACAGGAGGCCTCGAGACTATTGAGATGCACCCCACGACCAACAACACTGAAGAGACAGAAGACGAGGAGGGGTTTTAATCACTTTGGATAGATGGTGATCATCTTGGCAGCTGCGTATCCTGGCTTACACACTCCGTCACTGAGGTTGCCATACTTGTACACCAACTCTGCTGGCCTGCAGATAGCAATAGGGAAGAGGAGGGAGGAGGGAGGAGAAGAGAGAGATTAGATTCAAAACAACGAGCCTGGTTTTCATTTAGGCTACATTAAGTCAAATTGAGATAATTATCTCCCAAGAAAACAGGTTGGAATTGCAGCTAAGATACAATACTGCAATTGCAACCAGTAATGGGACAGTGAAGCATTTTTTTTTTACATTGGTTCTACACTCAAAGCAAATGGGGGCGCTTAGGTGGCGTAGCGGGTTAAGCGCTGACCATGTAACCATGTAACCATGTTCGATTCCGGCCGGGGACATATCCTGCATGTCATCCCTCCTCTCTCTCTCACCCACCCTTCCTGTCTAAAATTCACTGTATCTGTCAATAAAAATGAAAAATAGGAGTGCGACTGCCCCACTCAGAAAAAATAACTTGAGTGTATAAGAGTGTAGCAATTCAAAAGTTTTCTAATGACTATGAGATAAAATAGAGATGTTCAGCTTATCATCTTTTTTTTGATGGTATGCGTATACATAACTGGTTTCACCATTCAGAAATTAGAACATTTTGTATGCATAGTCCCCCTATTTTAGGGTACTCAAAAGTAATGGAACAATTGGTTTGACAGGTGTTTCTGGTAAGTCATAGATTAGGCGTAACAACTAGGGAGTTTTTCAGGGCCAACAAGTGGAAAGGTTTTGACTTCAGATTTAAATCCTCAATTTCCTGATAAGATTTTAGGTCAAAAAACAGAATCAGAAAAAAAGACCTCAAAACAAACAACTGAAGGTGTCTGCAGTACAGGCCTGGCAGAGCATCACCAGAGAAGATACCCAGCGTCTGGTTGGGGTCAATGGGTCACAGACTTCAGGCAGTTATTGCATGCAAACGATTGTCCATAAAATACTAAAAACATGCTTAATTTGGATATTTGATGAATCTGTCCCATTACTTTTGGGTACCCTGAAGTAGGGCTATAGTATGGACTATGCATAACGTGGTGTAATTTCTTAATGGTGAAACCAGTATGTACACAAATACTGTCAAATAAGCCGAAAGAAAGTGAATGAGAAAATGCTTCACTGGCACATTATGCAGGGCACTGTTTATCAAATAAACACAACTACTAAGTCTGGGTGGCACGGTGAGGTGGTGGCAAACACCCCGCCAAATGCCGGTAGATTTTGGCGTTGCAGTATTGCCGAAACATAACGTTTATTCCAGGACGTTCGTTCTGTGCAGTGATTCATTTTTAATGCATCTGGAGTAATGCTAATGTGTTTTTTATTTTTGCCTTCATGTTGGTTTAATAAATAATAACTAGCTGTTAAAAAAGGTGAGTGACTGGTAGAGCAAAAAGTACATTGTATGTATGCCCTGGGTGGGGAATTCAAACGCTCAAACCAACAACCCCCTTAGTACCTCCTCACTGCGAAACATGCTCATTAATAACTCGCTATATGCCACGAGACCAGTTCAAATAAACAAGGGGGGAGAAGAGATGAGGCCAGCACTATGGGAGGCCTATCTGTCAGATACTGAGTCAGTGTTGATGAGAGGGGACAAGGGGGTGCGGGTGTGTGGATGGACAGGCTGTAGCTGGAGTAGAGTGGAGTGGAGTGGGCTCTCTTGATGACATGCTATCTCTGATAAATGTTAGGGTAGAATGTTAGGGTAGAATGTTAGGGTAGAATGTTAGGGTAGAATGTTGGGGTAGAGTGAGGGAATTATTCCATATTCTTAATTCTCTGGGCCTCGTTTAAAATGGCCTGAGCAACACTATCAGAAATGCTAATGAGCTAATGACCTTTCCCTGGGATTTAAATCAGTATAAAGGCAGATGGTGTTGTGCTGTATACCCTGACAAGTCTCACAAGAGAGGCAACTGCGGATAGGGGGGCTAGGGGTACAAAAAACATGTTATGTAGACAGTTATGTTCGCTGATGAGAACTAATATAAACCTCGTCTTGAGGTTCTGCTTATAGTGCAAGTGCACAGTGTGAACGGACATATAGCTGGAGTGACGCCAAGAACATGGCCTGTGTACTAGGGGACCGAAGCCTGAGGAATCTTCTAGCAGTTTACAGCAAGCGCTTCAAACTGTTAGAGGATTGGACACACATGATTTTTAAAAATCTCTCAAACATAGTGTTCTCACTCCAACAAAATACAATCACTCAAGCATGTAAGTGATGAAGAACCACAACACCTACTATCTATCTAAATAGAAAAACGCATTACTCTGGTAGGGATTAATTTGGTCATCATACATCGTCGTACTTGTTGTCAAGTTTGGAGAAAAAAATACTTGTGACATGACTGCACTGTTTATTTGACTGGACTTGAGTGACACTAGTGAGATTACTCTGTAACAAGTCACATTTTCTCATTGATTATGTCTATTGGATTTTATGTAATGTTGTATAAGAAACAGAGCTGCACTTATTGAGGAGGACACAAGCTTCAGCTCAGACTCAGGACATTGTTCTTGTCAAAACTGAATAAAGCCACTTTTTATCCAAGTCAGGACACGTGTTTGTGTGCTCACTTGGCTTCGTACCAAACAATCAATCAGATCAATGGCAGATGGCTCAATAGTATTGAAATCATGGTTTACTTTATTTTTTGTTTTGGGTCCCGACTTGTAATGTATGTCCCTAATACCTAGATAGCTATATTCAGGGGTGCACATAACTGGTGCGCCAGTGCGCATGCGTCGCCAAAATGCATGCTGCGCGGCAGATCAGCCGCATGAAGGCGCTCTTGCGCACCAACAGTTTTTTTTTTTTTTTTTTTTTTGAAAAGTTGATTTCAGTGTTTACAGAACAGAGCAGTGCTTAAAGAGATGTCCTTTTATATCAGTGTGTTTAAAGAACAGACATTCAGTTAGTGCTTAAAGAGATGTCAGTTTATTTCAGTGTGTTTAAAGAACAGACATTCAGTTAGTGCTTAAAGAGATGTCAGTTGATTTCATTGTGTTTAAAGGAGTCGGACAGACTTTCATTCTTAAAGAGCAGTCATTTGATTTTGCATTTGTTTCTTTTGTTTTGCACACAATAATTTGGTCGTTCATCTTTATTTATGAATAAATGTCGTTTTGCTAATAATATATCCATGTATCCCTTTTTTATCCATCCTGTGGGACGGGTCGTGACTCGCGAGCTCGGGGAGCACCAAGCAGCATCCCTAGGTGCTCCTCTGAGCACTGGCCCCAAAAAGTTATGTGCACCCCTGGCTATATTGTAATTTGTGTGTTGTGGTGTGGTTGTATGGGTTGTTGTTGGTTGCAGGATGTGGCCTTGTTGTCTTGTTTTGTTATCATGTGTGTTTTAAAAGAAAATAAAGAAACATTTGATCACAAAAAAAAAATGGTTTATAATGAGTTTTACTCACAACTTTCCGTCCAGCTTCAGCAGAAAGCCCTGCTTATCATACACTAGACAGAGAAAAGAAAGAAAGGGAAGGAAAAAACAAAACATTTAATGAACAAACAGGATTTGAAACTTTTGAACTACGATTCGGCGGGGTAGGGGGGGGGGACTCATCCAGCCTCATGTTGAACATAGTCAACTATCAGCCTTTCAGTTGTAGTTGTACATCTCTCGCCATGTAAACAGCCTGTGCATTTTAATAAGAATGAAAACAAAGCAAAAAACTGAGTGAAAGCATTAGGGTTAGCGCGTTTGCAATCAAAAAAAGCCAGGTTAGGGAAAGCCAGCCGAAACATTCTGCTTCAAATCTAAAATAATAGTTTAACAGCAGTTGTGGTTCATCTATGGAGGGAGACCATGGGGGGTCAGTCCATAGGTGCCGTCTGAAGCACCTGAAGGGTTCCATGCATTCTAATTACCAGCAGTTCAACGTTGTAGCCCGACGATAGCCTGTGAAGGGGGAGATATTCTGCCCCCTTCCTTGAGATCAACTTCCCAAAAGGGACAATTGGCTGTGAGCTCTGGGATGTTTTATGAAAGGAGTCTGCGCTGTGATGTCATCAGTATAGAAGTGATAGATTCTAGAATAGAATTCTGACTGGTCTCCTTCAAATGAGGCTTCTAATTGAAATACTTTAAATATTTACACATACTTTCTCTTTGTTCTGGTGGGTGGGTCGTCATGAGCTATGAGTAGCATTGTAAGAATGACCTGTCCTCATCTCTCTCTCCCTGTCTCTACCTCTCTCTCCTTATCTATCATTTACCATTGAGGGTAGAATGGAACATTGTCCTATGAAGTATATGCCTTTGTCAAGAATTTGTAAGTATAAAGTATTATTGAAGCCTCATTTGACTAAATCTATTTGATTATTCTTGCTCTAAATCAGCACAAACTCAACAGTTATTTGCACATAGTGTACATTACATTACATTACTTGGGAGTCAGATTATTAATATTACAAATGTTTAGCTATTAACAAAATAGCCACATTTCTCTGCCAAACATTCAAAATGTAACTGCCATTTTATATATGGTCTACACCTGAGAGTGTAGCTACTAGGCATCGCTCCGCTGTGTGGAGAGAGACAGTCAGTAACGCAAATATTTTTGTAAAAAGAAAAACCTATCAAAGTAATAGATTGAATGTTCATTTGAATGGATTAGCTTCAATTGACTGGCATCGCTTTACCGTTAGATGTAAGTGTCATGTGAAGTTTATTTGGGAGCTTTTTGGGGAGCTTTTTGTAGCCCCGTTTACCGCAGTAGCATTGTGGTTCATGAGGAAAATGCGATCATGTGATCATGGCACTCCATATGAATGACAACACAGACGACAGGTTCCCAAATAGTACTAATAGACCAGCTGCTGGTAAGAAGAATACATAGATATGGTTAAATATTCCCAAACGAACCCTGAGGCTATTTAGTAGAGGAGGGAAAGCGCACAAGCCAAACCCGTCTCCAACAGACCTACCTGCTTTCCCCCCCAAAACAGTTTGTTTTAGAGTGTCCTTCATGAGAATGTATTCCAAAAGACAGTTATTTAACTTCACTCCAGTCCCAGTTTGTGTATGTATCCATCATTGGCCTAGAGACATTGCTTTACAAATTCTGACAGTTCATATAACATTCTAAAATAAATCAGTGATAGGAAAAACACACAATCAATTAAAGCTAAACCGAAAAGAGGTGAATCTTTACAAACTATCGAAATATGACAAAGCAAAAAAAAGAGAAAAGGTGAAAAGTGCGGAAAAGCTTCTCAGCACTCCTGTGGCTGTGCTATGTCGCCATAGAGATGCTAGATGGGAGAAAAAGACTAGGAGCAATGAGCATAGGGGGGGGGGGGGGGATGGGCTGAGCACTGCCTTGATGGATGGGACTTGGCCATGGGGTTTTCTGCAGCAGCTATGAATGCATTTGTTGGTGTGCAGGTCATAGCCAGAGCTGAGCAGCGGAGCTCAAGCAGAAAGGCAGCAGCTGGTAGCACAAACCTAGTACACTGAAAACCACCCAGCACCAGACTCCTACAGACTCTGTGTCACTGCCTAACCTGTCAGTTCCCTTTATGGACCTTGTACATTGTTTATTGGTACTTCTTGGACCTCTACAAAAGAAAGGTCTACACATTCAAATAAATTAGTAGGGTGAAAATGTTTAATAGAGCTGATCTTTATTTGCTCTTCAACAGGGTTTTTAGGAATTGTTGGTCAAAGTCTACAGAAGTCAGTCGAGCTAGCCTACTCCAGTTCAGGGTAGCTGAAACTGAAACTGACTGACATAATCAAACTAACTAACTGAGGTCAAAATGTCACCCGTGTGTGCTTACTTACTTATTTACTGTACCAGTATTAATCTGTCAACAATTCTCAGAGGACACCTCACAAATAAGGGCATGTCAAGTAGAATTTTGGTTTTTAGAACTCAGAAACACGCTGGGTGTGCACATGCAGGAAATCCGCCTGTCGAATTTTCTAGGGAAACAGCACCTAGCGTGGAGCCTTTATCAAACAGTGGGTAGCGACACAGTCGTTTGCAGAGAGTCTGGTCAGGCAAGATGTTGTGAGGGAGCAGCCCAATAACAATGAGCTAACAAAAACAAAACACAGGTATCGATTTCACAAAACATGTTGGCACCAAGATCACAAAAAGACAAACAGGCCAACTGATACCACCATTTAAAATTCCTATTCTGTTTGCCTTTAGCCATTCTGCTTGCCTTTTATTTTCCAAGTCAACTTCTAAATTGGGACTATGATTGCAGAAAAGCTTTATTAGTAAAAGAAACAATGGTGCAATATAGTTTTTGTGAGACTTTTGGAAGACGAAGAAGATCCCCCCAAACATGGCCGCTGAGGTATCATGTGTTTCAGGGAGAAACTTCTAGAAGGAGGGAAGGGAAGGGGAAAGGTGGGTTTGTACCTGAGCCTACTATTCGTCCCACGGTGAGAGCAATGTCCGCTTCAGACTCTGAAACACAAGAGGGTCAGTTAGGCCCAGCCGTTACCCCTGTGACCACTGTCTGTAGCGACAGGTTAGGGCTAGTGCATACATGTGCACACTTTCAAGAGCACAAAGCGAAAAAGCCCTACCATCACGCAGGCAAAGGAGGAAGAGGAAGAGGAGGAGGAGAGGAGAGGTTAGTGGCTTCATTCACAAAGGCTCAATTAAAACCAGGCAGGTCGCATCCCCAATCAAGATGGCAACCCGTTGTGGTGGTAATTACCTCCGAAAATGCACTGTTATGTTTAGTGGTTGTTGTTGGTGTGGTTTCTGAAAGGTACCAGTAAAAGACCACATTCATTGAGTGAATAAGTACATTTCTTGAAAAAAAAGAAAAAAAGAGCAAGACTTATTTTGTAGCGTTAGCAGAAATGTGTTGTTCCAATGTGAGCCCCTAAGCAGCCCAGTTTCACCACCTTCCCACCAACACCCAATGTAAGGGGGGGTATGTAAGCACCGTGGCGCCTCTACCTGTGGTGCCTTTAGTCCCTTTAGTTGTGCTTTTAGTCCCTTTAGACAGGACAACGAGAGTGGGCTGCATATCTTTCTCTGCAAAAGGGGGTTAAGACATCAGGGGGTTAAGACATCAGAAGAGCCAGAATGGCTCACTCTATCACTGGATAGCTGTTGAAGCAACTGAAATAAAGAGAGCAATCAACAGGTGAGTAGGAGGGCAGAGGGCATTAAGAGTTAGGCAGAGAAGACACGGACAAACACAAACATACACATAGAAACAGACACACCGCTATGGCTCGGCCACGATATAACCATAACCCTATTCTAGTGTATGTTTGCTGACAAAGGAGATGATGGAACTGCCATCCGTAATTCTTCTGTGCATTTTAGCGAACTTCTGCAGGACAAACATATGCTGAACATTGAACAATATACCTCTCTCTTTCTGAATGGCCACTAAGACTCGGATTTTGGTCATGTAGGGGACCTAAGCATCACAGGGAGCTGAGCTAAAGCCATATAATCACCATCTGCCCCTTATATAGACCACCCTCGGAAGCCAGTCTCTTCGACTTAGAACCAGAGATGCGGGCATGGCTACACGACACCGAGTTGGACCTCTGACGTTACACGAAAGAAGAAGAAGCTAAAGCCAGGCAAACATGGCCTGAAAAACCGTCTGCATTAAAAGATAGGATTTGTAGCACAGCATTGCCAGACCCACCCTGACCTTCTGTGCCGCTCCCGACAGCCCTTACAAGTGTTGTTTATTATCTTAAACTGTTGGCAAAAGCTGCACATTTTCTTTCCACTTCCTCTTACGGGTTTGTCATTTTCAATTTATATTTCAAAGATAAAAATGTGAACTCCTGCATAACAAGAGTTAGGTTCAAACAGACTCATCTCAGGTCTTCAAAAGCGAAAAATATTCCTATCAAAACAAGCAGAGGACAGCTGTCATGTTCATTTATTCATGGCGATAACCAACCATGCTCTGTTAAACAATGGTGTTTAAAAAAAAAAAAAAAAAAACTGCAGCCTGTTGAGATGAAAGAAAAGCATGAAGCTTTCTCTCGACGAAAAATGTTGTGTTTGGCATAAATTTCACACTGCTTGGCTCGCATGGGCCTTATAGCTTCACGATCCCTCTCTTGCTCAATCAGTCTGATCAATTCACCAATTAGGGATCCTTCAACACTTACCTAATTATGATTTTATAGGCTAACATGTCTGTTCCCAACTACATGATGGCTAGTCCAGATGTAAAGCTAGCTGGGTGTGCACATGCAGGAAATCCGCCTGTCGTTATTCGTCTTCCGTATCTGGTTGTGCCTTATTGTCACATCCTCACAGACAGAACATTTGTGAGAGGCTTGCCAATGTTAACTGTCTGCACTAGCTATATTTATTTAGATGTATAGAGTGCAATTTCCACCTTAATTCTGATCCCCCACCTACCCAAACTCGTGATTTGTCAGTACTGTCTGTAGAAGATATTTTCTCCCTTCTCAAAGTTCTCAAAAGCTGGATCAATTATTTCCAGATGTAACACAATAGCTCAGGACTAGGGTGTCTAATGTAGTGCTTCTGCCAATTACTGAGAGTGAGGCCTTATCAAACCAAACACAGGTGTGGTCTTGGAGAGTTGACTCCCTCAGATGACATACCAACAGCAGAAACAGTGGGTGTCCACTTTCAGTCACACCTGGATGACAGTGCTGAGGGTGATGGTGCTAGGGTAGAGTGAGATCAGCATCAAGCTGTTTTTCTTTTTCTTTCAGCAGCTCATCTACAATGCAAACTATAGGCTATCAACATCAATGAGTGGCGAAAAATTATTTGGGTAAATTTGGGCAGAAGATTTTAATTTCTGACCTCAGTCAGTGACCTCAGTCACTCTATCACGCTCCACAACAAAGGCCTTACCTACTAGGGGTGCAACGGTTCAGTTGGCCCACGGTTCGGTATGAACCTCGGTTTTTGGGTCACGGTTTTTGTATTTATTTACAAACTGTTTGTAAAAGATTGTAATCTTTCAAATGATGTGTCATACATTGAAATCCGAAAAAAGATGACAAAGTTAGACTCATTTGAATGTTGTTAGACCTCAAGCACATATTGGGTTAAACTGGCTGTAATGAAACCTGAAAAAACAAACGCTGGTAACAGCTAGCGGCTAAGAAAGCACATCGCTACAAAGGTCTAAACTGTATTTTAAAAAACATCACAACATGCTGATAGAACACATAATTAGATGATCACACAGTCCTTGCTTTTGAATGCGTCCTAAAACGAAAGTATGTTTACAAGCCATATATCACTTAACCAGTAGCCTCCGGAAAACAATAACAATGAATCGATTCCACAAAGTATACATATTTAGTGATCCGTAAACTGTTGTTTATTACATTGAGTGGGCACTTCAAACTTCAAGTTGAGTGTTGTGAAAAAACCAGAAAATATGACATTTTGGCAAGAAAAAGTTAGAGCTATTGTGACGTATTTGTGACGGATCCAAAACTCCTTGACTATGTACAGACTGGCTCACAAGACAAGACAGACTGCGCACCCACTGCACACAAAATTAGGTGGAAACAGAGCTGCACTTTTTAACTACCTGCCAACTCAGTTACTGTATACATCAGAGACACATACATGCCACAGACTGCAAACACTCAAAGAGATCTTTAAGACATGACTAATAACAAAAAACTGCCATATATGCTGGGTGAATTACAACAAGGTGCAAACACAGCAGCAAGATTTGTGAGTGAGTTCCAATGGAACACAACCACCATAAAAACTAGGGATGCCCTGATACCGTTTTTTGCCACTGGACAGAGACAGGTGTTTTCAGATTCTGAGCAGCTGTCTTTCTTGGCACCTTAACCATGTGTACCATGGGGAGGGTGTCACTGCTCTAGCTTGTGAGAGTAATGAAATTAGAGTGGGAACTGGAACCATGACTATTGACAGTAAGGTGATGCACACAGGGGTCTTGTCACAGCAACTTTACAAGTGTCAAACATCCTCTCAGATTGCCACAGGAATTAAAACATCCATCTGAACATGTTTGAAGCTCATATAGCAGGGCAGGTCACATCCAGTACCAAAATAACCTATGTGCATTGGAAATGTATCATTCTCTTGCCTGCACTTGAGCCATAAACTAGCAGTGAAACACCATTTTAGTCATAATGCAATAAAAAGTATGAGTATAGATTAAGTTCGGTGCTACGGTATTAGGCTCAGAGAATAGAATACCTCAAAAGTTTAAAAAAATGGGATTATCCAGTTTTATTCTCTCTGTAAAATAAAAGCTTAGCGGGGGAGAGTTCAGGAGAGTGGATAACGGTATTTGTCTACATGCTTCGCATCCTCTTCCACAAACAAGACTTCAAGATCATTGGTATGCCAAACTCTTCAATCCAGACGTTTTTCAAATTTGTCGTCTTTGTGTTTTGAGATAAATAAATGTAGACTCTTACTGCAGAGCCTCTGAATAAAAGAAGCATCAAATAAAGAAGCACAGAGAAGACCTAACCCTTTTGAAGCTCAAACAACTCATGTGTTTCATTGGATTGCTTTGAAGACCATGTCTGCAAAACTATATTAAAACGATTGGTACGCAAAAAGAAATATACACAACACAGTAGCAGCCAGGGCATCATTGCTGGAGGTTCGATAACTTGAGGATGTGCTATACTTTGGACGGCAGCCAAAAGCTACAGTAGGGTTCGAAGACGGCCTATTTACCGTGGTATTATTACGCCCTCCTGTGGACAAGAATCAAAAACGTTGACGATATCAAACTGTTAAATATTTACCTTAAACGCACATGTTCCCCAGTGACATTTTTACAGCTTTACTCTTCCAAGGAAACCATAGTCACATTGACAAATTCCATTCAGGAACCGCCATTTAAATATTAAAATAGCTTTTGAATAAGCTATACACATATGAAGCACACCAATGGCTGCTAAAACAAGTTTCAGAATTTTTTTTAGGAAATCGAATAGCCCCCTCTACTGGTAACAAAGAACAGTTTGGGCAGCACTGACACACCCCCGCCTGTTCAACAGCCAGAGAGTCTTCAACTTTTCCGACATTACGTAGCCTTTGCCATCATTCTGATTCATAACCAACACCCAAAATACCAACACCCAAAATGCCAGGAGGTTTTGGGTCTGACCACAGGGCTCTGCCTATACCTGCCACTCTAGTCCTCATCAACGACAGGAACCGAGGGAGAAAGAGCTAGTAATAAGCAACATAGTTACAGTACATCCATGGGCTTACAGTTTTAGCCCTGCGTGTTCTGTTCGATTACTCTCAAGTAACACAGACATTGAGTGTAGTCGTGGATGTGCATAAAATCAAATCATGCTCTCCCAGGAGGACTGGTGAGGCGCAGTGAGTTATTGACTAGCATGCTATCTGAGAGAGACAATTGGATTCTGAAAAGCCAAGAGGAAGACTGACGAGCAAACAGATGAGATGAGCAGAGACAAAATTGAGCAGACTGACAAAACGCACAAGTTGACAGAGACGACACAAAGATAACAGTAGCCAGATTGACAAGACAGACAGACAGACTAACTTTAACATAGCCTTACTTAAAAGACAGAAAACACATTGAATGACAAAAAAGTAGCCCAAGAAGACATCTGACAGACTGAAACAGTCGATAAGACAGACAGATAGATGCATGTACGTTGATGGATGAATAAAAAAGGGATAAGCTCCCTAGAGTAACTCACGTGGCTTCTGGCCCCATACGTGCAGGTGTAGTTTCCCAGAGGAGTAGTAGATGAATCCCAGGACCAGCATGGGGCACAGGACGAACAGCAGCTTGTGTGTGGGCTTCATGGTCCTTACGTCATTCACATCGCACCATCCACCACATCACCTGCAAGGATACAGAAACGTACGTTATGATAATGATGATAAAGGCTGCTTTTTCCCACCATCCCTAAGCCTACACCTTTTAGTGAAACTTTATTTATTTTTTCTGAGTGGGGCAGTCCCACTCATCTTTTTCCTTTTATTGACAGATACAGTAGAGATTTAGACAGGAAGGATGGGTGAGAGAGAGAGGAGGGATGACATGCAGGATATGTCCCCGGCCGGAATCAAACCGGGAACCCTGCGGTTACATGGTCGACGCTTAACCCGCTACGCCACCTAAGCGCCCCTCTTTTGGTGAAACTGCTGTACAAAGTATGTGTAGTTCAGTCAGGACACTTACGTCGGTTTAACATGAATGAAAAATAGGAGTATAATTGTTTTGCCGTAATTGGATGGCTCCGCTCTGTATAGCTCTCCGCCTGGAGTTTAAAAACATTCGATTTAAAGTGTTGTGCCTGAACCTACGGAAACGTCATTAGTCAACTTTGTACAGTATTATCTTCTGTGACATCTAGCCTAGATTTTTCATTTCCATTAACATCACCAACCTCACCTTCCGTTAGCCTAATGTTCACTTTGTTTCCACCATAATAAAAGGAAGAGCCATGTTGAAGTGTGAAGATAGTGGCCTTATCTGGTTTATGAACATATTCTCTTCCAAAACATACCGTACTGTACTTTCTCAAAATATCCCTGATGTCTATTCCTGACATGAAAATGTAATCCAACACCATACAATTAGGCAATGTCTAACCTGCACATTCCAATCACTGTATTTTACTTTCATTACACGCAGAACCTGTTGAAACAAGTAGGCTATGCTGGGCATAATATGTCAAACTAAGCTTAAAAAAAGAAAAAAAGAAATTCAAAACAGCTGCAGGCTTGTGCAAATGAGGGTCTGAGAACCATGGTGAATGGAGTGAGTGGAGTTGAATTAGTGTTGCCATGACTGCATTAGCTACCCATCTTCCATATAGAGAAGCTTAAAATCCAATGCAAATAGGGGGATAAAAATATACTAGAATTCCATCAAGACCTGAAGATTCTCTGACATGACTATCCAGGAGGATTAGCTTATTCAGGGTATATACAGGAATCTTGAGGTTAATTTCAATACCTTTCTAAGACTTTTTAAAGACCTTGTCAATATTTTTCCAGACCTCACCGCCACTTCGAGCCGTAACCGTTTACATCAGTGGCACCTTTAACTTAACAGTTTTAGTTTGCAATAGACTAGACCACTATCAAACAACAGAATCTCCGGTTCATCTTTGTTTTTTAATAAAACTAATATATTCACAAACTTTTACTAAAAGTTTTTAGGACTCAAACTCTTTGGCCAGAGTCTAATTCTGAAAAATACCTACAAAATTCAAGACCTCATAAAATCGTGTTATACCGGTACTTAAGGGTCTTGATTTTCCCAAAATTGATTTATCAACTTTTAATACTTTTCAAGAGGCCACGGATACCCTGTTATTCAAAACCCCAACCCATCAAGATCTTCTGGTTTTACTCAGACACATAGCCTAGTTTCTACAGCAGGCGACAGTCAAGTCAAAACAGAACTTTGCCCGCAGGCATTCCAGCTTATAAAAAGTGTTCTCTAATGAAGGTTGCACCAGCATCTCCCTTTGGCCCTAGATAAGAGATAAAATCACAATCCGTATGCCTATTGGCTCATCTGATAGAGTAGCATGAATAAATGGTGATTGAACAGTTGGTAGCGAAGACCTGGTCTTCTGCCTGGAATGAGGACAACGTGTACACAAGTCTGTAAGTCAGCATGAATTCATCATTGGCAGCTTGACGGATAGTGATCTCAAAGATCCAAATCTAGCCTAATGGTAAGGCAGAAGAATATTCAGTGATGATGAGCCATCATTAAGCCAAGGGGAAAGGGGATGACTCATGAGGATCAAAATTTGAAAATCATCAGAGCATATCAAATGAAAAGTAGCCTAACATTTCTGCCTATATTTTGGGGAAAAAACAGCTACGATAAAAAGTATTTATTAGGTGTTTGAACAACATCAAACTTAATTCATGTTCATTGTTCAAGCAGGGCTTTTTCAGGTACTTGTCCTTTGGACAAGTGAACTTATCTTTTACTTGTCCGAGAGCTCAAGTAACTTGTCCAAATATGACGCGTGTGTGTGTGTCTGTCTACTCGTTGTTTTAACGATCTACAGCTCTGTACATAAATAAGATATGAAGATATAATCAATACAATTATTGAATATGTGCCCAAGACTTCCTTCTTTCATTTATACCATTGTGATGTATTGTGCCGAGTACATGTTAAGACAGTGTGTGACAACATACCCCTCGCTCCCCTACTCAGCGGACATAGATTGTTTGACAAGGCAGCTACATTGACAAGGCAGCTACATTGACAAGGCAGCTACATTGACAAGGCAGAATACATTGACAAGGCAGCTACATTGACAAGGCAGCTACATTGACAAGGCAGCATACATTGACAAGGCAGCTACATTGACAAGGCAGCTACATTGACAAGGCAGCTACATTGACAAGGCAGCATACATTGACAAGGCAGCTACATTGACAAGGCAGCTACATTGACAAGGCAGCATACATTGACAAGGCAGCTACATTGACAAGGCAGCTACATTGACATGGCAGCTACATTGACAAGGCAGCTACATTGACAAGGCAGCTACATTGACATGGCAGCATACATTGACAAGGCAGCTACATTGACAAGGCAGCATACATTGACAAGGCAGCTACATTGACATGGCAGCATACATTGACACGGCAGCTACATTGACAAGGCAGCTACATTGACATGGCAGCATACATTGACAAGGCAGCATACATTGACAAGGCAGCTACATTGACAAGGCAGCTACATTGACAAGGCAGCTACATTGACATGGCAGCATACATTGACAAGGCAGCATACATTGACAAGGCAGCTACATTGACATGGCAGCATACATTGACAAGGCAGCATACATTGACAAGGCAGCTACATTGACAAGGCAGCTACATTGACAAGGCAGCTACATTGACAAGGCAGCTACATTGACAAGGCAGCTACATTGACAAGGCAGCTACATTGACAAGGCAGCATACATTGACAAGGCAGCTACATTGACAAGGCAGCTACATTGACATGGCAGCATACATTGACAAGGCAGCATACATTGACATGGCAGCATACATTGACAAGGCAGCATACATTGACAAGGCAGCTACATTGACAAGGCAGCTACATTGACAAGGCAGCTACATTGATAAGGCAGCTACATTGACAAGGCAGCTACATTGACATGGCAGCATACATTGACAAGGCAGCATACATTGACAAGGCAGCTACATTGACAAGGCAGCTACATTGACAAGGCAGCATACATTGACAAGGCAGCTACATTGACAAGGCAGCTACATTGACAAGGCAGCATACATTGGCAGAACACCGGCAATGGTGCTGGTGTTTCGTCCGATGACATTTTGCGTTTCCCGCTTTTCCTGGCACCTGGCCAGTTTTAGGTTTGAAGGAACATCTCACTGGCTGGCTTCAGTAACGTGTCGGTTTCTTTCACTACAGACTTAAAACTTCCACTAGCCAAATTCGCGGTCAAGGTGGTTGGCACTTTTGCGGGCAGTAGAGTTAATAAACGGTCACGCGCACGCAATAGCATTAGAATTTCTGATACAAGCTACGCCGCCTCATAGCTCATTAAAACATTTAGGCCTATTACTTTTACCCATCGGACAACTGAAGGAAGGATATTGCGGATATTAATGCACATTTATTTATTTATTTTTCTCTTTGTTTTGACTTGTCCGTCAGACAAATGCAGGAGGAAGTCCACTTGTCCAGACATAAAATGTACTTGTCCCGGACAAGCAGACAAGCCTTAATGTCGAGCCCTGGCATTATGCAATAGTGTATTGAACCGTGGAAGGCTGTTGCACCCCTACTAGACAACATGGTTTTGATGTTCGTTCTACTAGACAACATGGTTTTGATGTTCGTTCTACTAGACAACATGGTTTTGATGTTCGTTCTACTAGACAACATGGTTTTGATGTTCGTTCTACTACACAACATGGTTTTGATGTTCGTTCTACTAGACAACATGGTTTTGATGTTCGTTCTACTAGACAACATGGTTTTGATGTTCGTTCCCAGTTTATGGAGACAGTTGTTCTTATTCCCAGTTGAGGGAGACAGCTGTATGTAGGAAGGATGGCAGAGAGGAGGAGGGGAGAGGATTTGAGTTTGTGCCTCATGTTACGGTCGGGCAAGTACCAATTCAGCGCAATGTTTTTTTTGTTATTTTTTACGATTTCTCCCATCAGTGGCGGGCTGCCGCTGTCTGCCTTGGCCGAACCTCTCTGCCTGTTGGGAATGACGTTGTTGTGGCTGAAGGCTCGCAGCCGAGGTTAGCAAAGTTAGATTATGAGAAAAATAGACGCAGAAACATATCCGTGGGTGGAGAACGATAACACAATACCAGCTATGTACTGCACTGTCTGCAGACAATTCCCGGGCATGTGAACTAGGGGTGGGACAAAATATTGATACGCCGATTTTCTTATCGTGGCCTCTTGCGATACAATGATCGATTCATGTCGCCAAATATCGATTTACTGTATATGCCGGTATGTTTTTCTGGCGGTTCGGCGTCGTAAAAATTCAAGCTTCAAACTCTGCCATGTAGTATTCGACAGAGATGTAGAAACGTAGATGCCTCAGTGGCCACTGCTGAATGTAGCCGCTATGCGTCTGACTGTCTATCATCTCAAACGAGGCTTCTATATATAATATAATATCTGGTATCCGCAGTGTAAAGTTGTAATTAGTCGCAACAAGGACAGTATTCAAGCGCCCAGGCTATGCCACAACACTTTGTATCCGTTTGCAAACTTTGTTTGAGAAAGCTGATAAAGTAGCATGTTATCTATTTAAAATGTGACAAACTAAGTCAAAGGAAATGCAACCTCGTGGAGAATTATAATGCGTCCATTGATACTTTGCGCTCTGTGCCAGATAATGCTACCATTGTGCCAGATAGTGCTACCATTGTGCCAGATAGTGCTACCATTGTGTTAACGTTAAGTGGGGTCATGGAATCGTGCATATGTTATTCATATCTTGCAGTAAGTTCTATGGTATCCCACTTGAAGTTGTAGGTAAATGTTCCACTGGTTTATCATAAAGAATTATCATAACGTTTATTATGCATCAGCTCTTTTTATGCAACCTACATTTACACAGATGAATAACGTATACATGCCATATCTCCAGCACTATTCTCCCTCTACACCAACAGCTGTGTCTCCCGCCACCCCTCGGTCAAGCTCCTGAAGTTTGCAGACGACACCACCCTGGTGGGCCTCATCTCCGGGGGGGACGAATCTGCCTACAGGGGTGAGATCGAGGGGCTGCAGAGCTGGTGCAGTTTAAACAATCTGGAGCTAAATGCTCTGAAAACAGTGGAGATGGTGGTGGACTTCCGAAGGAAAGCAGCCCTGCCCCCTCCCATCACGCTGGGAGGTACCCCGGTGGCCTCCGTGGAGTCATGCCGCTTTCTAGGCATGACCATCTCCCGGGACCTAAAGTGGGAGCAGAACACCGAGGCCCTCACAAAGAAGGCCCAGAAGAGGATGTTCTTCCTCCGGCAGCTGAGGAAACTCAGGCTGCCGAGGTCCATGATGGTCCAGTTCTACACGGCCATCATAGAGTCCATCCTCACCCACTCCATCATCACCTGGTTCCCTGCTGCAACGACCAAGGACAAGGCCAAGTTGCAGCGGGTGCTACGTTCAGCAGAGAGGGTGATCGGCTGTCCCTTGCCCTCCCTCAACTCCCTGCATGACACCAGGGCTCTGAGGAGGGCAAGGAAGATCATGGCAGACCCCTTCCACCCCGGCCACGGCCTCCTCACCCTGCTTCCCTCTGGAAGAAGGTTGCGGCTGCCTAAGGCACTGAAGGCCCGCCACAGGCTCAGCTTCTACCCCTCAGCCGCCAGGCTGATAAATGACTCTGGCTTCCCCCTCCCCCCCGCCCCCAAGTCTGCCCAGGACTGAACTGGACTCACTGTAAAAACTCTGCACTGCACTTTACTTTATACCGCAGTGCACTATCCAATGCACTGTTGTCTGTCCTGCGTTGTTGTTGTTGTGTTGTCCTGTTTTTTGACATGTGAAAAAAGTATAAACGCACTTGCTGTGGTGACAAAGCAAATTCCTATATGTGTAATGCATAGTGGCAATAAACGTTATCTCAATCTCAATCTCAATCTTGGATGCAGACGTAATGTAAGTGGAGAGGAGATTGATCGGCAGTTGACAATACTACCGAATGAATGAAAATGTATGAATTTCTATTATTTTACAGTACTGTCTCAATTATATTTGAACCATTTTATGGGTCTACCAGTAGGTGCATGCCCAGTGTACCTGAATACGCGGTTCCATGTGGCCAGAGATTCTTTTGCCAATTAACATGTAAACTGAATATTCCAGATGCTACAGCGCATATAAACACCTTATTCAGAACATTACATTAACCAGAATATTGACCTTAATCTGAATATGGTATGCATGTAGGCTAAACGTAGTCACTATGTGCTCACTTCAGCTTTGCTGAGACAAGATGAGAAACGACCAGCATCCGATTGGGAAACTATATGAAGGTCTGTTAAAGCGGCTGATTTCAAATCAATTCTAGTTGGATTTAGCAGTCATGTATGACACTCTAAATGAGTTATCCCTGCTCTCAGAATGTCTATTAATGCACAACATCAGTAACCTACGCAGACTGATCAACCATAGCATTCGTGGTGACAACAAAGCCCTGGACAGGCTCCAGTTCGTGCAGAACTCAGCTGCCAGGGTCCTCACCCACACCAAGCCCTGGCAGCACATCACCCCCACCCTCATTCACCTCCACTGGCTCCCGGTCAAGTCCCGCATCACATTCAAAATCCTCCTCCTCACCTACAAATCCCTTCACGCCTGCGCCCCCCAGTACCTAACTGACCTCCTCCCCCAGCATACCCCTTCCCGGAACCTGCGGTCCACAGACATGGGCCTGCTATCCACCCCCCCGCACCAACCTACGGACCTTTGGGGACAGAGCCTTCAGCGTGGCTGCTACTCTCTGGAACTCCCTACCCACAGTGATCCGCAACGCCCCCACCCTGGACTCCTTCAAACTAGCCCTCAAAACCCATCTGTTCTCCAAGGCATTTGGCCCCTAGTCATTGTTTTAGTTTTTGCTTGGTTTGTTTTCTGTTTTGTCTGTCCGTTTCATCCCCTTGTACAGCGTCCTTGGGTTTCTGAAAGGCGCTATATAAATTCAAGTTACTATTATTATTAACCGTAGCATTCATGACAACTGGCCACCAGCATATGTGGTTATGCCACCCGGTTTTGGAGAGGTGGAAATAAGTCAACTATGCAAACGATTCAGGCTGTCAACAGTTAACCAACGGATTCAGGGACTTTACCGAGAGCACTGGGGGGGATTCTACACCTGCTGAGCTCAGGCCTTTAATGAATTGCACTAGACTCACCCCATGCAGCACTGACTACAGAGTGCGAAAGGGAATTCAGCCAGATGAATTTAATAAATCACCCCAACCCGCACAAAGCTACTGATTGAACGGGTATCCGCCTTGATGTTCATCAAACTACATGGGCCGCCTGTAAGCCAGGGATCCGACAGGATATGTGACAACTTAAGCTGAGACGCCATCGCTCAGCTGAAGACAGGAGAACTGCTGAACCTGCTGCAACCGAATCTCGCAAGGATCCTGACCCATTGAGGCGTTTTCTTTGACTGACAACAAAAGTGAGTAACTGGTGGTTTTTAATCGAGGCAGCACCGTCTGATTTATACTACAGTAGCCTATATATATGTATACATGTTACGGTACATGTGGGAATACGGTACATGTGGGAAAACTAGGGTTAGGGTTAGGTGCTACGTCGACTTGGTACATGCTGGCGTGGCATGTCTAACCCTAACCGTAATCCTAACCCTAACACCGTAGCACCTAACCCTAGTTTTCCCACATGTACCGTAACATATATATAGTACACAAGTATACAGCTTTTACTTTAGCCCTAAAGTAAGCAACGGTTCTGTAAACCTACATTTGTGTGTGTGTGCGCATGCGTGATTTTTAAAATTGAGGCAGGCAGCGCCGCCTGCTTTTTTGCAATACAGTAGCTACAGTACAGTAGGCTTATCTGCCCATGATTTGAGTCTACGTGTGTGTGTGTGTGTGCGCACGCTACACCACCTGCTTTTTTAGCAGTGGCTAAAATAAGACTAAGCATAGTTTCTAGATCTGCCCATGATTTTAAGTAGGGATGTCCCGATCCGATACTGAGATCGGATATCGACCCGATATTGGTCCTGAATGCTGGATCGGAGATCGGACCAGAAAAAAAAAAGGCTCCGATCCGATCCTACTGTCATCCGCAGTCAAACTTATGTGTATAAGCGATGAGAGAATAAAAACAGTGAACAGAAACACGTGTCGCAGAAATCCTTCACGCAAGTCCTATATGCGCTTAAAATGCGCATAGCGCTTCACGCGAGTCCTATATGCGCTTAAAATGCGCATAGCGCTGCGCTGTGTGCTTCCGGTTTCATTACAAAGAGGTTAACCCTATGTGCCTGACGTCTAACAACATTCAAATTACTCTAACTTCATATTTTTTCGGATTTCAATGTATGACACATCATTTGAAAGCTTATGATCCGTAGTTCCAATCCACAACACGTCGCATTTGTTGCTTTAATAAAGGCTGGCAGTCTTTAATTTAACTGTTGTTGGTGTGGACTATATACTGGGGAGGTATTTGAATGAATGAATGAATGAATGGTCTTTATTGTCATTGCTACAGTACAGGTACCAAACAACGAAATTTAGGAGGGGTGGCTCCCCTGGTGTTAGGAAAAAATATTCAGGGGTCAAAAAATTTATACAAATATCGGATCGGTATCGGTATCGCCGATACCCGAAGCCCAGGTATCGGTATCGGTATCGGTAGTGAAAAAGTGGGATCGGGACATCCCTAATTTTAAGCCTACTTGTGTGTGAGTGAGAGTATCAGTTGAAGCTGAAGAGATTGGAGGCAGACATGGCTATTAAGAGGCGTCAAAACGTAGGTTTTGGTTAAGGGAAATAGCGATGGGATCTAACGCTGGTGGGCAGTGTTTCTCAGGTTTAGATGTGAGTAAAAACATTTCATTGGTCGGCTGTTTTCCGAGAGTCTTAGGCTGGACAGCTATGGTACAAAATGTGCGCATCGCTCTACTGCAAGCGTCGGTATTAGCGGCATGCATGTTTATGTTCTGCAATATTGTTATACTAGCCTAATTTAAGTATTAAGAGGGTTTAGAGAACGAATGGCATACAGAGATAGTTTTTATAAATGAAACCGTGTACTCTATCACCCCAGCATGGTGGTGAACGCACCGAGCCCGTTCGCAATGCTTTAGCCAAAACAGACCCAAGTAGCTATTACCACAGATGAAATCAATTCCTTTTTTTTTTTATCTTTAATTTTTTTGTGTATTTGGCAGTTTGATTTCGGGTAGGCCATAGCTAGACCACTGGTAAACATTGCAATTGGAAATGGCTGGACAGCTATACATGCGCGCACTGCTCTAATGCGTGCGCACATTTGTGAATGTCAGCACACATCAAATAATCGATTATTCGTTCATAGCACCCACCGATTATTCGAATACGGGAAAAAAATATATGCACATCCCTAGTATCATCCACCAAGAAGCCCTCTGTGCCAAGACAGTCCAGCATGATGGTGTGATGAACACAGTTGTGAAAACTGTCAACATAATTCGAGCACGAGGGCTCTACCAGAGAATTCTACCAGAGAATTCTACCAGAGAATTTCAAGCTTTCCTCTCTGATGTTGATGCTGCATACAGGGACATACTTTATCATTCTGATGTGCGCTGGCTTAGTCCATGCTGCGGCGGTTTTATTCCCTGAGTTTTTGAAAGAGAAGGACCAACCACATGAATTGAGTGATGGTATTTCTAGTTGATCTTCATCTTAACACACCGAAGAGCCTGCAAGGCAAAGACCAGCTTGTACCACAACATTATGCACACATGAAAGCTTTCTGTGTGAAGCATCAGCTCTTTGAGACACAACTAGGCCTACACAACATCAATGTTGCGCACTCTCCCACGCTGTCCCGAAATCAAATGTGCTTTTCCAAAGGCCAACCTTTCTGCTAAAAAGGAGGAATACGTGTCTGTGATGACATCTCTTATGAACAAATTCAGTCAGCGCTTCAGAGAGTTTTCAGTCATTGAGAAAGAAATCAAGCTGTTCTTGACTCCCTTCCTGATGGATGCAAAAGTGGAAGAGAGTCTGCAATTGGAACTTATTGAAATGCAGTGTGATCAAAGAATGATGAGTCTATTCGGCTCAACATACATGTATGTGAGCAAACGTTTTCTCTCTTAACTCTGAACAAAAGCAGATTGAGAACCAAACCGACCGACAGCCATCTCTGATGTCCTTCGCATCTCAACCACCAAACTTTACTTCTGACCTGCCAGCCATCCTTCAGTCCAAAGCGCAGCATCACTGCTCCCACTGAGTGCAATGCCGTTCCCATTATAGGTGAGTTGAAATATATTACACAGTATTCATGTGTTCATTCACAAGCCCAATTACTTAATAATAGCCAATTTAAGTCGCTGGCACATCAACTAACGTTTGTTCGAAAATGTTAACAACCCCAGCAATAACTTATTTGCATAACTAACTTAAATATCCCCTTGTCCCCTTATTTTCCCCCTTTATACAGGACTGTGAAGGGGGGATCACCATCCTGACTAAGAAGTAGTCAGAGGGCTGCTGTTTTGAGAATGATCTGCCAACCCTTTTTGTAGCAAAATAAATGAAAAACCCATTAATGGAAAGTTGTGATGTAGCCAGGCTGTTTCCTTTCTTTAAGCATATTCAATTTTCAAGCAATAATGTACTTACATTTGACTGATGATGTTGTTAACTTTAACACACTAGAGGTGGGGGGCGACATACATACCTCACCTCTAAGTGAGTGGCCCAGCCTTTCCTATAGCTATTTTCCTGAAAGTGTCCCTCAGTTATTAAAAGAGTTTGGAATGGACACCCCTGATCTATGTAAGGCAATAATTAAATCATGCCTTAGTTGCCTAGAGATCACATCATCACATAGCTTAACCTCTTCTCATCCACCTCATTTTTCTGGTTTTTTCTGCTCGAAATGACATGCCCACAGTGAATATAGAATATCTCCACAATCACAAGGGCCTTCATAATGATCTTGGTATCAAATGAAAGCTAACACCTGTGGGGTGAACTGTAGAAGTGTCAGAATCAAAATCTATGTTACCGTGTCAGAGTAAATAGAGCTAGAACATTATAAAACAGCTCGTTTTGAGCTAGTCTAGTAGAGACAGGGTGAGGTGATAGGAAAGGAAAGCAAGCTGGAAAGAATGCCAGCTAGCTTACCTAGCATAGGTAGCTTTCGTCACGTAGCTAGCTTAGGTTAGGTTCCCCCACCAACATCATTCAATCGTGTGTAACCAGAGGTTAGGGTCATTAATGGTGGTAAAGCTAAGCACCATCTGCCTTTTTGCGATATTGGCCTGGCTCCTGGCTAGCATTTCAAGATGTTTGCACCTCTTGAAATTGGGGTTTCTCTGTCGTTGAGTCCTCCATCCATCTCGCAATGCTTGTCTGGGCTAACTACAAGGAAACATAACGGTCCCTTAATCGCTTAGAGACTGTATATAAAAGGCATAACGTGACGTTAGAATGATAAGGTTCTATCTCCATTTTTGTCAAAATCGAGTTTTTTACATAATCTGATCCATTAGGTGTTTATTAATGCCTGTGTGGTGTTATTTTTTAAATGTTGACATTTTTGAGTTAGTAATTCATCAAATACAAAGGTTCCATCTCACAAAACATAATGGAATGTAAAAACTTTGACGCTCAATATCTCTGAACTGCCCTAAACGTAGAACATTATAATTCTAACGTCACGATATGGCAGGTATTTCGCAATGGTAAAAACTAAAAAGACAGCTGTAACCATAACCAGCAAATATCTTATGAGTTTACAACGCAGCGTTAACTTACAACGCAATTGAATACAAAACCTAACCAAAACACCACTAATAACACCTATAAATACTAAATAAAAAGTTATCTTACCGACCTGGTTAAGCGACAATCTGAGAGAGAAGAGAGACGATTGGTAGAACTTGTGTTCTGCTCGAGCTCCAGGCAGCAGAGTGAGTTAGCAAGCTACTCTGAGATGGAACCTTTGTATTTTATTAATTACTAACTAAAAAATGTCTACATTTTTAAAATAACACCACACAGGCATTAATAAACACCTAATGGATCAGATTATGTATATAAAATAAAATAAAACTCAATTTGGACAAAAATGGAGATAGAACCTTATCATTCTAACGTCACGACCAAGCGTCGCGAGCGAGCAGAGCGAGTTAGCAGCTATCGTGCTACGTACAGTCCTCGAGCCTGGGCTTCTTTCGCTGCTAAGATCCAGTGTGGGGCCTTCCAAGATACACACGCAATCATCACAACCCCAAGGCTGGATGGAAGCGATGACTGCCTGCGTGATGCATTAATCGATACTTAGTAGTTTAAGAAACATGCATTACAAATTACAACAACTACTGAAATGTGATGGGTTATAGCTACACAGTCACGCAAGAAAGCAGCAGCTTTCAGGTGGTCTTCTCAAATCGTAGCTACCGAAAACCCGATATCACTAGGGAAAGGTTGACATTCTGGAGAGAATGTAACTGGCTAGACAATTAGATACAAAAACACACGTATCGGTCGTTACCTTGTCTTCTCAATGTTTAGTCCCGGGGTTTAGGAAACGGGAAAAGGTCTAAAATTAGTTTAGTAGTCGGCAACGCGACCGTGATCCCCCTCCTTTCCCGACCATCATGTTCCGCTAATCCGAGAGAAGCCTTACGAGCACAATATGTATGTCTCTCTCTCTCCCCTCCCTCTCTCTCTCCCCTCCCTCTCTCTCTCTCTCTCTCTCTCTCTCGCTCTCTCTCTCTCTCCCCTCCCTCTCTCTCTCTCCCCGCCCTCTCTCTCTCTCTCTCTCTCTCTCTCTCTCTCTCTCTCTCTCTCTCTCTCTCTCTCTCTCTCTCCCTCTCTCTCTCTCTCTCTCTCTCTCTCCCTCTCTCTCTCTCTCTTGCTGTAAGGCCAACGAGCAACAGTAGATACACCAGTCACATGTTTTCTCTGTTGAATTTACGACGTCCAGTTGTTCAAATGAGATGAATGCACCTTTTCATTTGTTCAAAACCTTCACGTGGCCCTTTATTCAGTGGGTGGGGGTGCAGTGCTATGCCATGTTGTTTGCAGGCAGCATGCTTTATGTACCCAATGCAAAATGGTCACATCAAAATCCCTTCATTGTCCATCTCTCCTGCTTTCAAAGTTCTATCTCTCCATAGAGAGATAGCACAACAATAGAGATTAATGTATTTGTTGTATTGCCCGTCTACTCAACTGCATGCATGTTTTTTTGCATTGTATGCACATTGGGTGATGGTAGGGCCCATAGTGAAAGTGCTGTTGTTCCAGCAGTGGAGAATTCACCTCTTCTAAACATGTCATTTCAAGTGGTTATGCAATGATGGCCATAGGAGTTTACACTTTAGTTCTAGCTTACATAACGATACTACCGGTCAAAAGCGTTATAACACCTCAAGTTTTCCAGTTTTTATTGAAATGTTGCTAAAATGCAAAAATGACATCAACAAATGACTCAGTTAATTGAGTGGAGTCCATCTTAATGCAAGGATAATAATTTATGTAATGTTATTAATATCTTTTCGTTTGGTAGGGTGTCTGATTTGCATAGGAATCAGTTACACACTGTGGATCAGGTTGTCGTTACAAACTGAGCAAATGGAGTGGAACAAAACTGCTCAGGAAAGTGACCCTGAGGCCTGGGGAGACTTACAAACATCTACAAAGTCCAATGGTCGAGAGAGAAAAGCACAGTCGATGGGACAACATCATCTCAGTCACTGTACAAAATACTGGAAAATAATCTGTCTCATGTCCATAATTGTGTTTGCAACAATGTGATACAGCAAAGAAAGTGGCTGGAAATGTGTTTATTTGGTTTTACTACAAAGTATTAAGTTTAGTACAAATCCAGCACATGCATGCAATGCAGTTTTCACATCATCTCTCGTGTGAAGAATAGTGGTAATCATGTTATGGGTATGTTTGTCACCGGCAGGGACTGGAGAGTTTGTCAGGATCAAGAGAAAATTATGAAATTTGCTGAGTTGGTAGTGACATCCTAATCTACACAGTGTGTAATTGATTCCTATGCAAATCAGAGACCCTATAAAAACAAAGATATTAATTCCAAAATTACATAAACTATACTTGCATTAAGATGGACTCAATTCAACTTGTTTATTTATTTTTTGTACATATTTTATTGGCATTTTAGTAATCATCACAAATCAATTCAACTTATTGAAAAGCAAAAATGTCAATAAAAACTAGACAAATGGAAGTGTTTGTATGTAAAGGCCAGCAGTAGTGTATTTAGATTAGATAACCATTCAATCTGGGGTGTGGTCAAAAACCACAACAGTGTGGTCAAAACATGGTTGGGGCTTTCTGAAAGTACATCCAGGTTTCCTGCTCACACTTCCTCTTTGTAAACTCTGTTTAGAAGAGATTCAAAATGTTCCTGGTTAGCAAGTTACAATACACAGGCCTGCTCAGACTTCCCACTTTCATACAGTTCCAGCATCATCTTCAGATATTAGGTGTTCGTCTACATTTATACATTTTTGGGGGGCATTTAGCAGACACCTTATTCCAAAGCGACTTACAATCAATACATTTGAATACTAAGCATGTGAATCATCGATCCATCAGTCGTAGGGTTAGTCGTAGCAGGAAGAGTAATCCAGCTCAGGCCCGGGGCCATTGATAGAAGGAAAAACCTTCTCCTATCACCTTCTTCTAAAGGTCTTCTTCTTTTTTTTTTTTTTTTTACACTGGAAAAACAGAGAAACAGTACAAGGGGGGCAATAGAAGTTCTTAGGGACTCAGTAGAGGGGAAAGCGGGTGTCTTTAGGAGACGCAGTGCTGAGGGACATAAGATGTCTCAGGAGGAGCAGTTAAGGAGATCAGAGAGTCATCAGCAGTCATCATGAGTGGTCGCTTCTATCAGAGCTCGGGCGCAACGGCGAGGATTATACCACATTTTCTTCTGTTCCTTCTATGGATTACGGATTTGTACATCAAATCACCACAGAACTTGCATCTTATGGAGAGGGAGTCAAACTTTGTTGGAAAAGGTGAGACACATAGCGACTTTTATCTCCACGCCGCAAAGAAATGTTTGGGCTTCGGAGCAACAGCCATCCACACGACGTTGACTGCGGACCGGACGAGAGGAAACAAGCCCCCGACAGGTAGGATGGACCGAAGAACCGTGATATGGCTCTATCTACTGCTCTCGGGAGACATCCAGCTGAATCCCGGACCAGTCGCAACCAGGCGGGCTTCGCGTTTAGCCAGAGAACAACTATATATTTCCCAGGCAAATGCTACGAGCATAAACATTGACGCCATTGTCGACAAACCGGTTAGTTTGCCGGCAACAGCAGACTTCCAGGATTCAGACGTGGCTAGCAAAACAATGGGTAGATATGCTAATAACATTACCCCCCCACCTATCTTCCACCAGCTAGCCAGGGAACACAGAGGCCTCCCCCACCCAGTGACGAACCCCCCCCCACCACCCGGTGACGAACACAGAGGCCTCCCCCACCCGGTGACGAACCCCCCCCTCCCCCCTCCCTCCCCCACCCGACGACGACCCCCCCCTTCTCCACCCGGAGACTCTACGACGAAACCGTTGAACAATGGGCGCCCCCCCCCCACCCCCCAATCCTCAACGTGACGATGACCAAAATGGTGGTGACTATTTCCAAGTCAAAGACATAAACTCTCTATTTGGACACAGCAGTAAGGGCCTGCATATTGTTCACCTTAATGTGAACAGTCTTGTGCCTAAACTGGACCAAATCAGAGAAATGTTCCATGACAGCAAGGTTCATATTTTGAGCTTCTCTGAGACCAAGTTTGATGAATCCATCAAAGACCCAGAGATTGAAATAGTTAACTACACAGTCATCAGAAACGACAGGAACAGGTATGGGGGTGGTGTCTGCATGTACATTCACAACGATATTATCTTTAACACCCGTGATGACCTGAATCATGACAAATTAGAATCTGTTTGGGTTGAAATTATCTTTAACAAAGCAAAACCGATGCTGGTTGGTACGATCTACAGACCTCCCGATCAGAGTGATTTCTATGATATTCTTGAGGGGTGCATGGATGACGTTGACTGTGTGGAAAAGATTCTTATTGGAGATTTGAACACGGACATGCTCAGAAATGAAGCATCCGTTTTCAAATCCTTCACTAGGTTTTCTGAATTACACGGTCTCCGTCAACAAATTACCAAACCCACTAGGGTGTGTATTTCTACTCAAACCACCATAGATCTCATTCTAACATCGGATGAGTCCAAAATCTCCAAGAGTGGGGTTATTGTATGTGGGCTAAGTGATCATTACATGATCTTTTGCACTCGTAAAAAACAAAAACCCAAGGCTGGCGGTCATAAAACTGTAACCAGTAGATCCCTTAAATCCTATTCTAGTGAGGCCTTAAACCATAAACTGGAGAAGCAAGACTGGTTTGATGAACTAAAATGCACACAGGTTGAAGAGGCATGGCTAGGTTTCAAAACCAAATTCCTAAATATTATTGACAGTATAGCCCCCATGAGAACCACCAGGGTTAAAACCCGATCGGAACCATGGATGAATTCGGACATTCTAAATGCTATGAAAGTCAGAGACCTAAAATGCTCTGAAGTTCAAAAATGCAAATCAAAATTAGTGAAACACTTAAACGAAGATCACAAAACCCACTTTGAGAAAATTAAAAAACAATGCAACAAACTATGCAATCAGGTAATTACCATGACCAAATCTGCTAAGAAAGAATACCTCGATAACAAAATCGAAGAAAACTTAAACAAACCACGTGACCTTTGGAAGCTACTTAATAGCCAACTAGGTTGCAGTCAAAAACTCAAAACCAGGTCTACAAACATCAGCATAAAATCTGGTGATTCTCTCCTTACAGACAAGCTGGATGTGGCTAAGTGCTTAAACACTTTCTTTACAACCATAGCCACTAAATTAGTTAACAACCTACCACCCCACTCAGGGCGTTATGGTGTAGAGCACATCCGTGAGTTCTACAATAAACTGGGTGTACGCAATGATGATTTTAAACTCTCCATGGTGTCAAACGATGAGGTGTTTAAAAAGCTAGGCGCTCTACACTCAGAAAAGGCCACGGGCCATGACAATATTCCAGCCAGATTTCTAAAAGACTCAGCTGCCTCCATTACCCCAATCATCACCCACATAATAAACCTCTCCATCAAACAGGGACACGTCCCCCTTGACTTTAAAATAGCAAGGGTAACCCCACTGTATAAAAAAGGAAGCAAATTAGACCCAGGCAACTACCGACCTGTTTCTATTCTTAATTCCATCTCGAAACTTATGGAAAAAATAGTTTATGAACAGGTCGATAGGTACCTTACCGAAAAAAAGCTGATGTATGAATTTCAATCAGGATTCAGAACATCCCATTCCACTGACACATGCCTTCTCTATTTGAACGACCACATCAACCATGAGGTGGACTCGGGCAAGTACTGCGGCATGGTCATGCTGGACCTCCAGAAGGCCTTCGACACAGTAGATCACCACATATTGTTAGATAAACTGAAAGCAATTGGGTTCGATAGAACATCGGTGAGCTGGATGCAATCATACTTAGAGGGGAGGGAACAGGTGGTTAGTGTGAACGGAACACTGTCCCCCCCCCTCCCAGTGACCTGCGGCGTTCCACAAGGAAGCATTTTGGGACCTTTACTGTTCCTAATATATGTGAATGACATGTCATCAGCATGTGATTGCAATTTGTTCCTGTTCGCGGATGACTCGGCTCTGCTGGTCTCTGACAGGGACATATTGCAGGTGGAAAAAGCGCTAAGCACTGAACTGAGTAGAATCTGCATCTGGCTAGCTGACAATAAACTATCAATACACCTAGGTAAAACTGAAACCATCCTATACGGATCCCCATCTAAACTCAGAAAGGCTGAAAATTTTAAAATAAAAGTGGGTAACATTAATATCACAAGAAAAGAGGATATTACATACCTGGGCTCCATCTTAGAGGCAAATCTTTCCGGAGATAAAATGGCAGCAAAAGTAATCAAAAAAGTGAACCATAGAACTAGATTCCTGTACAGGATATCCTCACTTGTCAGTAAAAACACACTGAGGACCCTATCAGGAGCTCTCATTCAATGTCACTTCGACTATGCCGTAACATCATGGTACTATAGAACCACAAAGGCCCATAAAACAAGACTCCAGACAGCCCAAAATAAACTGGTTAGGCTTCTGCTAGGCCTCAACCCTAGGACACATCTAACCGCTGCTCATTTTTTGAGCCTTGATTGGCTACGAGTAGTTGACAGAGTGCAGCAGCTTGCACTGGGCCTGGTCTTCAAGATACGCTACACCACAAAGACACCCAAGTACCTGTCAACATACTTCCAAAAAGTGAACAACGTCCACACATACAACACCAGAGGAAGCTCCACGAACCACGTTCAACCGCGTTGCACCACAAACAAGGGGTTAAACTCGTTTGCTAACTATGCAGTAAAAATGTGGAACGCCCTTCCTATAATCTTAAAGGAGTGCAAAACAATGCCCACCTTCAAAACCACTCTCAAAAAACATTTACAGGAGGCTGCAATCCGTAACTGGACCCTCTAAATCAAAAATCAGATTAAAAGACCCGAACTACCCACTGTACATACTTTGTGTTTTGTCCCCCGCCCCCACCTGTGGTGTATGTCCCCACCTGTCCTACCCGCTGTACATACCTTATGTTTTGTTGTATTGTTCTTCCCATGATGGATGTGTGTTTATCTTGTAGATAGTAATAGTTATTTGTCTGTATTATCATGTAGATAGTACTAGCTTTTTTGTCTGTCTTACATGTAACGATGAATTGAGAATCAAGGACCCCAATTGAAATAAGCCAGTGGCTTTCTTGGGTTTTTATCCTGTTAGTTGACCTTGTATGTAATATGTACTTTCATGTACCTACTTCTGCAAATCTTCTAATAAAGTTTTCAATCAATCAATCAATCAAAAGGTGTAATATCTTCAGATATTAGGTGTTCGTCTGCTACTACCTTGGACATACATTTGAACTTTCTGTAGGGTTAGAGTTAGGGTTAGGATTACTGTGTTGTAACAGCTATTGTTATTCACAATATTTATTTAGTTTTAGTTTTAAAAAAATGTACTGTGTACGTAGTAATTTCTCCATGCTGGCTCTCATCTTCATGATGTAATGGATGTACTGTCTATTTATTTCACTAGGTAGACTCTTTCTCATTTCAACACTTTGTCTCTGTGGCAATAAAGTGTGTGTGTACAGTAACTCCCTGTGTAGCCTCTAGCCATCTGTACCAGCTACGCAAACAGAAAACATTTTTTCATATTTTTTTGAGAGTTTGAGAAGGGATACAATAATATCACTCTATGGGAGGGTCTTCTACAGACAGATACTCCCGACAAATCACACTTGGGTAAGTTTGGGTAGGTGGGGTTCAGAATGAGATGAAGGAATCAGAGCCAGAGGCTCAGCAGAATAACCATAGCTGGTTTCCTGCATGTGCTCTTCCCTCCTGTACCGTCTATCGGACAAGGAAGCCAGTTATTGAGTAGACGGTTAGCCAATAGCGTATGTTCTTTGAAGGAGCAGCAACATCACAGGCAGGCAGATTGTAGAAGCTCAGCAGATCTATAGTAGTACTCACTTCCTAGGATTACTCTCTTAATTCAATTTCCCCTCTAGCCAAGTCTTGCATGTGGCATGGGACCTTTTGGGACGAGGGCCAAGATGGGGCCCTCTTATGTATGTGACAATATCGCACACTGATCTATTAATATTGAATTAACCAGGAAACACGATCCGCACACCCACTGTTTTCCATCTGGACCAGGAGATTAGGGGGAGGATGAAGTATTTATACGTCGACACACATACACTCGATTGTTCGACATCATGTCAACATCAGAGTTGCCCTCATGGGAATCAATGTACAAAAGTGACACTGCCATTTGCTCAGTTATCATTCATAAAAAAAGACTCCATGTCCATAGATCCCAAAGAGTTTGCGATCAATGTTCAGTATGAAAGTGCTTCGATGAAATGGAATGTATTGTTTAAAGCTTTCCATCCAGTACCGTTGTTGTTTCGTTACGTTTGATGTTGTTCCTTTACATTTTCATCTATCGAATAACTCCTTAGCAGGAATAGGGGACCAACGTGTAGCCTAACTATAAGCAAGCATTGAGACCATTTGTGTGCTGCAATTGAAGTCCATTTGCATCTGAGAAGATTCACTTGCAAACCTAGAAGCAACCTTCATAAATTCCTTTACATTAAATTCAATTACTGGACATGGGGCATTCTTGAGTTGAGCAGCGTTTGGCCCGGAGGCCTCATGATCCCTACCCCTGTTCTTAACACTAGAACAGCCACGAGGGGTCATTTGAGTACACTCACTGTGAGTAAAAGAAAAGTGTTCTATCTTTGCACTCGATCAAATTTCAGGACCCTCCTTTCATGACTTTTCCTAGATATGTGCGTCGTTCTACCACCCCAGTATCCTTACATTTTCAAAATCACATCAGGATAAGCTAGTATGAAGCTATTTTGCCGTTTCGGTGTAGGAAGCAGGCTGATTTACAGAGGCGGCTCTTTTAGTAGGTAAAAAAAAAGGCACGGCTGTTCTAGTGTTGTTAAGCACATTATCTTGTTGCCAGAGCATCATATAGAGTAGCCCTCTATGTTTACTTTTCACTTAGCAATTAGTAGGATGCAGAATTCTTTTTTAGACTGACCTGGGAATAGTGTAATATAGAGTTCTTGAGTGACACCTTGGTGTCTCGTTGACTCTCTTCTGTGACTATCTCCTATCAGAGTGATAGCAGCGATGTTATCTTTTCTATGGGTAGGATTAGCTTCTTCTTCGGCGTATGGGTCGTTGTTTCCTCTCCACTCCACCAGGCTCGGGGCCGAGGGGCTACCCTTTTACCACCCCGAGACCTGGTTGAGGGGCTCAGGGATTAGCTAATATTCACCAACACCAGATTACATGCTTAAGTAGAAACCTCTCTAGGGGATTTAAATGGCAAGAGATGCATTTGGGTTACTGGAACATGGAAAGGTATTTAGATTCAGCCTGTAATGTGCTAGTGTTACCCCCCCCCCCCCCACCTCCCCCTGTAGAATGGAAACTTAGTCTTGGAGCATTATTTTCCAATGCCTTAAATAATTGATCCCAGTGTCCTCTGAATCATATATGAGGAGTGTACTCTTTGATGGTGTGACTTTGCCCAGGCAGCGGAGAATAAGAGTACAGTGATAGGCTGTGAGTCACATAGCCTTTCTCAAGAACATAATGTTAACAGCACAACTAACTACAGCCAGCCATTCAGCAGACCCTCAAGGAGAAGCTGAAAGTATAACGCTGTGTGTTTTTGCCAAATCTGACAAAAAAGCTTTTTTTCTCTCTCAGACATTTGGGGCCAAGTCCTCTCAGCTGATGATACACATTTGTCTCAGGGCAATGATGGGTTTGAGTGCTTTCTTCAATAACATAAAGCTCCTTTATGTTTCCTACAATCAACATCTCAGAGGACTTGGAGGTTCGTGCATGATCCTTCTGGCCATAACCGTCCATTGAGCAGCTATATGTTTTTCTTTTTTCATTAAAGGAGAGTGGAATCCTACGGAGCCCCCCTGGGGTCACATGGTAGAAAAAAAATATTTGATGTGTGAATCCGTTCCCTCGGTTTTGTAATTCGTTCCCTCGGTTTAGTAATTCGTTAGGGTTATGGTTAGGGTTAGGGTTAGGGTTAGGGTTAGGGTTAGGGTTAGGCCCTACGAGCCAGAACGATCGCAAAAAGTATTGCCAGACCCTTATGACAGTGGCCTTTTTTGAATTGCCTGTAAATCCACACTGGTTAACGAATAACAGGAAAAACTGCAAAGGTTCAGCTAACTGTTTTGTTTATGTACATGAGGACATCGAGTCCCAGATCAGACAGATCTGCGAGCCTTCATCTAGAATAAAGAGGTGCAGCTTCCTGATAGCTGACAGAGAACCAGGAATAAGTGGCTTATTAAACCAGGTACAAAGCAGTTTGCTTGGGATTCAGTCAGATTCAGGATTGGGTTTAGGTTTCTCAATTGATAGTTTGAACATCTGCACATTGCCTTTTTGACATTTGAGTCTGCATTGATACTTAGCCAAAGTGAGTTACAAATCAACTATACCAGTCATGGTAAGTAAAGACTTCATTAAGAACAAGCCTTCGGCAGGGAGATTTAAGAAATGAGTTCCGGTGCTGTTAGGGGTGGTGAGGTCACCGTCTGAGGTGGAGGAGGAGCCCAGGTGTACCCTAAAGTGATGAGTTTTTAGTCTTTGCCGGAGTGGGCACTTCAACACTTCAACTTTCATGAACATAAAAAAAAAACAAAAAAAAAACACTGTCTTCTTCAACAACATCAGCAGTAGCTGCATATATATACTAACTTAAATTGGTGCTATCAAAGCACATAATGATTGACATCACTAAGAGCCAATGAAATTGAGGAGGCACACGGGATGGCCAATCTGATCGCAATCTGATCGCTTCTCGAAAACGTTCACGTCTTTACTGATTGACAGCACTCAACACCCAATGGGCGTTGGGGGGGCACACAAGGGGGCCAATCAGATCAGATACACGGTGCACGGTAGCTCTGACCCTGCCTGGTTCCCCCTGCTTGGATGGGAATGTAGATTGTGTATTGGCAGACGCAGTGTCTTAAGAGATGATAAAACAACAGAATGACACAATAAAATAAATAGAAATAAGAAGGCAGTGACACAGCAGCATCCCAAAGGAATTAAACTAAATAGGACAAACTGCAAGCAATATAGCTCAAAATGAAACCACAGACTATGAAGGAGATCAGACGAACAACACAGAAATGTTCTATGAGCGAGGCCTTGCTAGATAAGAATACATTGCCACAACACTATAAATTACACAATGGAACTGCACAAAAGACAGGCAATACACAACACAAGAACAACATGCTGTGTTTATCCATAGGAGAGATGAGAGAGAGAGAGAGAGAGAGAGAGAGAGAGAGAGAGAGAGAGAGAGGCAAGGCCAGGCTTAGTTTGTGACATCATAATCTAAACATCCCTTTCCCCTGGTTTAGTTGTTGACGGTTTAGTTGCAGGATTTGTATTATGCTATTATTAAGGTCTCCGCACTGCTATTGTCAGCTTATAGTATAATAGGTGTACTCACCACAACAGAGGTGTTGTTAGGGAGGGGGTAGCAGAGTTTTTGGTTGAGGGGTGGGGGTGGGGGCTTGGGGCTTGCGCTGAATCGATGATGATGTGCTAAATCAAACGGGGGGTTAGAGCCCCAGATGCCCAGCCCTTACGACGTCACTGCGCCACAAGTAGGTTTACATTTGTACATTTTTGGCATTTAGCAGACGCCTTATTCCAAAGCGACTTACAATCAATACATTTGAATACTAAGCAAGTGAATCATCAATCCACCAGTCGTAGCAGGAAGAGTAATCCAGCTCAGGCCCGGGGCCATTGATAGAAGGAAAAACCTTCTCCTAGTAGGTAAAGTAATTGTAGGCAAAAACAAACAGTAAATATAAGTGAAATGTGACAAAAATGGGAATAAACTTTCAGAAAACATTTGAGGCTAACATTACTGGTTAGTAATTACTGTAGCTGCAATGTCAGGTTTTTATCGCTAGCGACTTGGATAGTTTTGGCAGTGTGAAAAACTGATTAGTGAGTAAAGTTTTGCACAGTAGCAGGGAAATAGTACTTTAACTGAATATATTATCCACCTTCAGTGACAGTCACACCAGAGAGTTGTTTTGTGCAGGGGAGGCAGGTGGAAATCTGTGGATGGGTTTAACACACACGTGTTTGATACCATTCTATTCCATGCATTGAAATGAGTCTTCCGGTTTCTACCTCCACTGGTATAAATAATGGTACTCTGTCCACACTGATCTGTTGTCAGGTGACACGGGTTGTGCATGAATGACGTCACCTGTTTGAGACAATGCAATCACACTGGTATTCAGTAAATGATAAAACGGGGGGCTACCTATGCACCATACTTGGTATACACTCTAGACAGTGTGCAAGAATGCAATTTGGAACACCATCGGTATCTTGCAATAATGGAATTTGGTTGACAGCCGTGGTATACTGTATTTACTGGAAACCCTTGGCAAATGCCTCATTCAGTTCCATTTGAATTATCACTGTGCTCATTGACAGCAATCATCATCACGCCATGCCTCAAAATGCCCAGACTACCTTTCCACGGAAAACAACCTTCATCCGGGAAGGGGAGAAACAGCGGACCAAGCCATCACCTCCAGACTCAGGCCCACTGAACGCAGCCCGGGATTGGGAAATGCGGGTAGACCTCAGTCAGAGGCTCACCTTCCCACCCGAAATTGCAGTGACCAACCTGCGCCCAGACCTAGTCCTCTGGTCCAAGTCCTGCCGGCGTGTCTTCATCGTAGAACTGACGGTCCCATGGGAGGAGGCCATCGATGAGGCATTCGAATGGAAGAGGCTGCGGTATGCCAACTTAGCAGTCGAAGCAGAGGGGCGGGGCTGGAACGTGAAGGTGTGGCCAGTGGAGGTGGGCTGCAGAGGCTTTGTAGCCAGCTCCACCACAAGGCTCCTGAGGGCAGTAGGGATCAGAGGACTGGCCCAACGGAAGGCAATCAGAGAACTGTCCACTGCAGCAGAACGGAGCAGTCACTGGCTGTGGCTGAAACGTAGGGACCCAACATGGGCTCCCAAATGACCACGTGGTGCCACCG